>NW_024583029.1:0-37982 GCF_018398535.1 Haplochromis burtoni
TGAACATGCAAACATCTGCTGATGAAAATGTGTTGATTTATTGGTCTGTTATGAAGCTGGTGCTATTTCTAATGTGTTTTATCACTTTCTGATGTTTTAAAACAATATGTATATAATTGTTGTGTTATCTGTAGCTATAGTGTGTCATGTCAACTAACAATCTTTAAAGGTGCCCCAAAGAACCATTTCTTGATGGTTCTTTGGGGCACCTTTAAAGGTTCTTCAATGAACCACTGAAAGAAATGGTTCTTCAAAGAAACATTGTTTGAAAGGTTCTTTGTGGCACCAAAAAAGGTTCTTCTATGGCATCAGTGTAAAGAACCACTTTTGGTTCCAGCTGGCACCTTTATTTTTCTGAGTGCAGCACAGCTTTACTGTGAACTCACCACAGTACTGCAGCTAACTGGTTTATCCTACACAAAACTATCCAGTGTTTTCATGTAAAATTTCAATAACACAATAAAGTTAGTAATCGCTAATAGCACCTGGACTTTTAGCTTGCAACACATTGTGTGACAAACGGCACACAAACAGTTTGTGTGTTGAGTTGGGCTGCGTTTGAAATGACTTGACACTTAAAAAATCTCATTCCTTTCATGCTTCATCCTCTTCTCTAGTGCTAGCTAGATGCTGAGGACCACAAGCACAACTTATGCACACACGGCCCTCCTTACTGCCGAGTATAAACTATTGATGAACCTAAAGTAATGAGCCTGTTCAGAAAATGTAAGTAGTATAAAGTACAGATACCTTAAAATTCTGTTTAAGTACAGTAATTAAGTAGTTGTACTTTGTTAATTACCACCTCTGGAACAGACCAATCACAGTAGTTGTGGGCTGCGTTGACATGACATGCAGTTAAGCCTCTAGGGGGGTGCACGTCACATTTTATGTCCCAGGGCTTCAGATGGGTTAATGGTTACACTCATTTCTTTATCCTTTGCTTGCAAGGAGACAGATCTTCTTTTTATTTAAAAGTTATCTTAACCAATAATTTTCCAGGCACATCTGCTTCACAGTACTCTTTTGTTCACTTTTGCATTAAGAAAGAATAAGGTGTCGGAGAAGAAGAAGTCGTCACCTATTTATGTGCCGACACATAAGTCATTAAAAAGTGGTTGTACACATCAACGGATCATCATGAGAGATTAGAATTCAAGGGATCCTGCATGCTCATTGGCTAGCAACCTGTTAGTCACATGATACCCTGCTTTATTGTCCTTTTGATGTTGGTGCCATAATTTTAAATTTTCTGGCCTTTTTACAGCTTTATTTGAAAGGGTACAGTGAAGAATGACAGGAAAAACATGCAGCAAATGGCCGCGTGTCAGACTCAAACCTAGGCCGGCCGCTCTCAGACATGCAGTTTATGGTCACCTACTCATCCCAGTGGGTGCCATAATTTACAAAATAAACATCATACATTTAATATGACTTTCAACAAGCAGTTGAGACCGTCATTTCATCAGTTGCTAAACTCAGAGTTATGGGGCCATTTTTCCTTCAACTTCCACTCTTGTCTATTACAAAGGATGAAGGTTTAAGGCATATTCACATTTAATCCCAGAAGCTATGTCCATTTTTAAACACAGTTTCTCATATAAGCACACGTTGGTGATAGGAAGAGCTCCTAATCATCCTAGCTTGCCTAGTTCAATGCTTCGTTATTGTTTTTGTTAAAAGGAACTTTATTATTATTTATAAAGAGTAATCGAAAGTCTCATTTCTATTTTATATATTTCTCATGCATAGTTTTATGGCTGTGTAAATACTTGTGTAAAACAGCAGAAATTAATGTGATTCCAAAAGAAATCTGGTGAGATGCAATATTGCATATTTTTCTTATGTGATTCATAACCAAAACCTTCAGTAACCCTGCCATGCAAAACATAAATAAATTAAAAAATCCTGTGTTTGTGCTGACTATGTACTGCTGCCAGGTTGTGGGGAGCCTCATTCTTATATTGGCAGTGGTATGTCTAATTATTTGACTAGTTCTTTATCCTGCTCAGCTCTGGGTACAATGAGTGGAATTTTTATGTGCATAGATAGATAGATAGATAGATTTTAAAATCTTTCTCTGTAAGGAGTGAAACGTGAAGATTTGCACAGCAAAGACACTTACCATTCTCTGAGGAGTCTGAGGAGCTTTTAGTTGTGTCGTTTACCCGCTGCCTGCATCCACCTAAGTTTGAGTTTCAGACTCTGATGTCACTGTAGCCCCTGAAGGCTTTGTGTGTGTGTGTAATGTAAGTGTATGTGCAAGGGAAAATAGTATGTGTGCACTCAAGCTGTTCAGTGTCTCTATCTAGACTTCATTAGACAGTGATTTCTAATTTGCATCCAATGCTGGCCAGACTGATGCTTCTAGTTAATGTCATCTTGGTCAATTATATTTATATGCTTCCTGTAAAAAAATGGGATATTAAAATCTTTGGTAGCTCTGTGTATGTGTCTGTGTGCACATCTGTGTGTGCAGGTCAGCCATCACCACTGCAAGCTATAATGACTTCTTGCAACAAAACACATTCATCAGGGTGCTGAACTCAAGGCCAATCAGGCGGCTAATGACGCCTGTGGCGTAACGAGGAGCCGAGTAACAGTGACAAACTCGCAGGGCGACTGACCTTGACAACTTTATTCCAGTTGATACTTTCACATACACACCTACACATATACACTCGCATCTCGCTCAAGGCAGAGAGCTGGTGTCACGGAGACCTCCTCTTGCTACCTGGTTTGTTTCATATCACGGGTTGGCCCCCAAAGATCCACTGCTGCTCTGGGTTTGTGTGTCTGCTGGCCCTGCAAGTCTCACTTATGCTGATATTTACATCATCTGTAAGGATCAACTAAAGACATTTATACTAAAATAGATGATATTATGTTGGAGTGTATAAACATTCCTGATCAAGATAACATTGTTACTTTGTCATTACAACAACATAAATAGAGCAAGAGATTGTTAGTTGACATGACACTAATATCATGACCCAAAGGTTTTGTATTCTTATATAATCATTGGATAGAAGATTGATACTTTATTGATTCCACAAGGAAATTGTTTGTTACAGCAGCATGAGTAAAAAGAACAGTCTACAAAACAGCAACAACCATGATAAAAACATAGGAAAGTAAAAATGAAGTTTTTAGAAAGAAATTCAAATTGCATTAACTGGCATCTCTGGCACTGATGCTGATCCCCCAGCAGACAACAGCAAAACAGATGGCACTACCGCAGACTGGTAGAAGATCTCTGACATTTTGCTGAATACATTAAAGGACCTGAGCTTCCTTAGAAAGTACATTCTGCTCATCCTGTGCTGGGAGGTTAGGGTTAGCATCTGTGTTGGTCCTCCAGTCCAGTCTGTCATTCAGGTAAACGCCCAGGTGCCCATCCACTGTTTCTTCGCCCATGATGTTGATGGGCCTAGTCACAGCTTTTTCCACACCATCTATTTTGTCTTGCTGGCATTCAGAAGAAGGTGATTTCTTCTGGACCACTCCATGAAGTTCTCATTGGCTCCAACTCCTGCTCACCCTCAATACACCCAACCACTGCAGAGAGCTTCAGGTGGCATGTTTCACTGTTGTACTGGAAATCTGAGGAATGGAGACAGGACTGTGTAGTTTTTGATTTCTGATTAACTTTGTTGGTTTTATGATGACTTTCAGTTTAGTGATATTATTGTTTTAGGGTTCTGTCTTGATTGTCATCTCCTCAGTCTTTCCATGTTTTGCTATCTATGTCTTTATACTGTAGTAATTCTGTGTTCCTCCAAATCTGGTTTCTTTATGCTTAGCATTTGAGTTTCATGTTTCAAGGTGTACTTCTGTTTTAATTTAGTTTTGTGCCATTAAATTTAGCATTGTAATGGGTAAGTCCAGCAATTGTTGAAAATCCATGCCATTTAGGAAAGCAGCACCAACTTTACAGACACCATGCTATTACAGTTTTTTCTGATGGCTTTAACCCTAACTGTGATTCTTATAGCACAATTCCTAAAACTATTAATACTTAAAGCAAAACCACTCACTGAGTTTGCAAAACTAAAAGCACAAACACTGCATTGCACTCAGTTTGCAATTTTGTAACACACACTTTGCAAAACTGTAGGCACAATTCACTGCACAACACTCTTTTTGCAGAACTTTAAACACAACTCACTGCTTACACTCAATTACCAAATTTCCAACACACTCCTAGCAAAATTATACACATGTATGGCTATCATTAACACTATTTTGCCAACTATCTGCCACACTGTCACATGTGAAAACTGTTTTAGATAATTAGTCCACTTTGCAATCAGCCTAAGCACTATAAACAGGCCACAGGTAAGCTGTCTATGTGGAGTACAATGGAAGGAGCAGTAAGAGTGAGAAGAGTGAGAATCAGAGGAGGCCGAGGGAGAGGACGTGGAGGTGAAGAAGCAAGAGGGTTAGAGGAAGTTAGAGGAAGAGGACAAGGAGGAGCAAGAAGAGGACAAGGAGGGGAAAGAGGAAGGGTAAGAAAAGTAAGAAACAGAATAACTGATGACATCAGAGCTACAATAGTGGACCATGTCATCAACCATGGGATGACCCTGAGGGAAGCTGGCCAACGGGTTCAGCCTAAACTGAGCCGCTACACTGTGGCAAGCATCATTAGGACATTTCGAAATGAGAATCGGTAAGTACTTTGTAGCACTGCCATACTCTAATGAGAAACACAACAGTACCATACATGCAAAAATACTGAAATTGTTACTTTACAGAATTGCTAGACGTCCAGATGTTGGGGGCAGAGGCAGAATGTTCACTCCAGAGCAAGAGACCCATATAGTGAACATGGTGATTGCCAATAATGCAATAAGACTGCGCGAAATACAGCAGCGCATAGTTGATAATGACACCATCTTTCAAAATATGCGCAGTGCAAGCATTTCTGCACATTCCTTTCGAGAGAAACACAGAACGTGTAAAGCAACTGCGATATGACTATGTGCAGGTAAGCTAGTGTCATTGGTTCTGAATTTGGAAGTGCATACTGTAGTACTGTGCATGGGCCCGATGTGTTGCATTTGTTTTGTCTTGTCCAGAGAGTGATGGAACTAGAAGCAGATGCAATGGGACATGAGCTACTTTTTGTAGATGAGGCCGGTTGTAACCTCAGTAAAACCAGGAGACGTGGCAGGAACATTATTGGACACCGTGCCATCATCAATGTCCCAGGACAACGTGGTGGTAACATAACCATGTGTGCAGCTATAAGCCAAAATGGTGTTGTTCACCATCATGCAACCATAGGCCCATACAACACTGCACACATTATTGCATTCCTGGACACCTTGCATGACATGCTCACTGTTCAGAGACCAGAGCAGCAGATATGTCATCATATGGGACAATGTTAGTTTCCATGGGGCTGCTTTGGTCCGCAACTGGTTGACAGACCAGCCATCCTTCATGGCACTAAACCTCCCTCCATACTCTCCATTCTTAAATCCCATCGAGGAGTTCTTCTCTGCCTGGCGCTGGAAAGTGTACGACCGTCATCCTCATCAACAGGTAGCCCTTTTACAGGCAATGGAGGAGGCATGTGGAGATATTGACCAGGCATCATGTCAGGCCTGGATACAGCATTCAAGGAGATATTTTCCCCTTGGACTGGAGGATATCGCATGCGATGTGGACGAAATTTTGTGGCCGGACCCAGAAAGACGACATGATGTAGGCTGATTGTCTTTTTTTCCCTTTTTTTTGTGAAATTCCTATTTTGTGTTCTGACTTTGTCTTGGTTTCGATGAGTGTGAATAAACACCAATACTTGAAGTTTGGATTCTTGCATGTTTACATGACACTATGACAAAAGTGTGACCTCAAATTGACATCTATACACAGAGAAAGCAAAAGCCAGATGTGTTTGGTATTCATACCATCAGTGTGCAGTTGGCGCATTGTGTGCTTAGTAGATGATGGCTTGTGTATACTGTTTGATACGAAAACACCATTTTTACGAAGGTGTGAAGAGTTAATCTAGCTGTGTTCGCTTTTGCAAGAGAACTACAATGTTTTGATAATTGGGTGACAGGTTTTCTTATTTGTGTGTAGAGTTTTGCAAAAATAGCCAATAGTTACAAAAAATGTGCTTAAGCAATCAGAAAAAACTGTAATAAAAAAGAACAAACAAAAACATTCCAATGATCACATTGCTACGCAAAATTTGATGAGATTTGGTTACTTTAATGCCAAAAGGATAATTCAGGAAACTCATATGTAAGTTGTAGAACTATTTATATGGTTTTACTTGGTACCAGGAAGAAACAGCACAACCACACAGAGCCACAATAATTCTGAGGCTGTCCTTCTAGTATTTGCTTACTTTAAACGCTGCACGCTCATACTGATCCATTGTTGATCTGCACACAGCTGTTGTCACGAACGTCGCACTCGCTTACGTCACTGTCATGAGACATTCTCGCAAAAAAATCACGGTTTTAGTAACGCAGTAACGCAGCGTTCCTACGGGAAAGTAACGGTAATCTAATTACCGTTTTTGTAATAGTAATCCCTTACTTTACTCGTTACTTGAAAAAAGTAATCAGATTACATCTCTGCTCTACATCATCTGTCTTAATGGATCCTCAATCACCCAGGTAAGTAAATCTCAAAAGTTGATTCGGTTCATCTGGACGTAGTGCTTTCAGTCACTCATCCAAGTGACTTCTTCAGTCTCAGCTGACCGCAGGTTTCCCCAAAATTGAATTGAAATCAGACCTAATATAACACAAACCATAATACTAAATGACACCAAAACACAAGAAACTCAAAAAGCTGGGTCAAAATGACCCAGAACCATGACCTATTGTGTTTGGGTGAATATTTGTTAAAACAATTTTAGAGACATGCAAGAGTCTTTGTTGTCATGTTCATGTTCCATCATGTTCTCTCAATGTGAGAAATTATTGGGTCCATACAGGAAGCTTACTTTTCTTTTTTACTTCTACCTTCTACCATCATCATCATCACTTAGAGTTTCATGAGACCAGCTCAGCTTCTATGAGTAGTACCTCAAAGATTCAATATTAATTATGTTCTTCACATTATATTTGACTTGGAGAACAGTATAAACTCAATCCAGGGTTGACACTTTAAAGTCTAGCCCAGGAATATCGTGGCTCACTCTCGTTTGTTGGTGGGTGCTGTGTTTTGCTTCTCAGAATCCACTTGTGGGATGTGGGATTTTTAATAAAATCCTTCAAACGCAGTCCTCTATTTTGCTTTGGTCGTGGCATGACAAGAAAATATCTGCCGAGCAGTGTTGGGAAGGTTACTTTTCAAATGTATTCCGCTGGCTAATACGTCGGGTTCGTGTTGGGCTCGCAGCCGAAAACTAGCTTTACTTTGTTGCCTGGGTCAACTTTTCTAGCGAGAGACAGAGAGAGGCGTTGAAAGGCTGCTCCAACAGAACTTCTTGTTTCAGAGGAAAACACGAACACGGTGTACAGTCGAGTCTTAATAGCTGTACACCGTCAGGCTCTCTTTTTGGCTGCAGTGGTTATTATTATATTTACATGCTTCAATATGCTATGCCTGTAACACTCTGCCTATTGCTTTCATATTAAATAATTTTTTGAACAATAAATTTTATTGTTTACGTTCATTATGCGGGCTGCAAGTAGAGGTGACATGGGCCGCAAGATTGAGACACAGACATTAGAGCCTCTTAATGCATGTTTTGTTTGGGTTTCCACTGCCGTGGAATTACCAAAAATAGAGAGAGCATAACCTAGCATATGAAACAGGAAAAGACCGCCATGTAATCCATGTATTTCAACAAAGTAACTGTATTCTGAATACCACCTTTTTAAACGGTAACTGTAACGGAATACAGTTACTCATTTTTCTGTATTTTAAATACGTAACATGTATTCCATTACTCCCCAACACTTATGCAGAGTCACGCTTAATTCCCAAACAGTCTCTTTTGCTGACTTAGCAGAGTAATGTGTATGCAGTGTACGACGTGCCACAGTAATGGTTGACTTCCATCTGACCTGTGGGCATCAGTTTTAATCTGAGTCCAGAAGGCTTTGACATTTCTCTGACATTTACCATCACAATGTTACCTCATCGAAGTGAAAAAGGCCTAGTTATAGTTTCTCAGCAATCAATAGCCAGTTTGTCCAAGGAGGCAAACCAGTTATACATAAGAAATGTGAATTTTCAGATAGAGAGATAGATAGATGAAAAAAAAAACAGCTTTTGTAGTAATTACAGACTGGTAAACCTTGAGCAATCTAGCTGTCAGTTTTTCAAGGTTATCTGATTAGATTTTATCCCACGCTTCCTAGAGCATCTCCCACAAGATTGATTGGCTTGAGAGAGTTTTCTTCCATCATAGAGGTTGTTTATCACCATCAGTGATGGCTCACAGGGTCAAGCCGTGTTTAAGTTTCTCACACAGGTGTCAGCAGGTGATGATGCTGTATAAGAAAAATGACTGCATAACAGGTTTGGGTCCAAAGCTTTCTTATCACTAAGTTCTCTCACTTCTGACATCTCTGCAGTATAATTGTTTTTATCTTTATTTTCCTCCAAGAAACAAAATCTAAGAATACTGTTTAGGACATTTTAAATCACTGACATGGTTTCAGAATGATAATAAAAAAAAACTAAATTGCCCACGATGCATGTCTGACAGCAGGTCTGATATAATTGCTGCTGTTTACTATAAAGTCCACAGAAACTGTATCATCTTTTCTGAAACACGTTTGGACTCTGCTAAACTCAAACCTGCGTACAAGGCTACAGGCACTTTCCTCTGAATCACACTATATTGTTTTTGAGATTCTGCATCCTTGTTTAGATGATTCATCACATAATGTCCTCAGATCTGTCAGATGCAAATCTGTTTTAAATGTTCTTGTGGATTCACTGCTGTACAGACAGTGACTGATCAGCCAGTAGAGGGTAAAAGATAGATGGATGCACACTGTGATATTTAAACCATATTTAACTGGTTTTACTGGGCTAACAATATACCAAAAAAATGCCATTACACCACAAGCAGCAGCTTGAATTGCTGACGCAAGGAAGGTTAGATCAACAGATTGATGCTACTGATGTCATTTGCAGTTCTACAATCTGCAGATTTGGAGATTAATCAGGCTGGCAGTCTTCAACTCCCCCGTGTGATCCTATGCCCACTGCAGCCTTAGATTTATGTTGTTGGCTTACAGAGGAAGCAAATTCAGTTTTCTGCTCTTGTAGCTCTTCTACCTTTAAACTCTTCATTCTCAGGCACTTTTTCCCCAGGACATTTGTAAAGACTCATAATCTTACTTTCAGTTCCAACCTGTCTAACCATTCTCCTCTGAACTCTCATCATCAGACGCTTTCAGTTACAGAAATGCCACTTGGGGAGTTTCTGCTGTTTCACAAATACTAAACAAGTTTGTCTAGTTCTGTGTGAGCTGGTTATTGTAGATCCAAATGCAAAGTACATGAGGCCGGAGTCAAACACAAAACGAGCTGGTTAGTCCAAAATTGGGAACAGACAACTGTGCAAGGCAAAGCAGAAGAAATCCCCAGGGAATGAACATGTTTTAAAAAGTTCAACTTGTCACTGCCAGGTGGCCAACACAAGAGATTGGACTCGACTGCAGACAGCACTCGGAGTCACGGGAAATGTGGGAAAGTGACGGGCGTCACAAGTGAAAGCAAAAACAATAAATAATATAATAATAATAATATAATCATATACTAAAGGTGAGAGACCAAAAACAGGCTCTGAAATAATTCTAAATAAATACAACTCTTAATAATTCTATGATCTGCTATGAACAACGACACTTGCACAGTACTAAGAGCATAACTAGCAGTACTATGAGACACTTCTAGCAGTACTTTGAGTTACACAAAATCCCAACATAAAGCTAGAGCTTTGAGCTAGAGAGTCACTAAGAGGACAGTGAGGGAGTCCTATGAGGAGGACAAGGGCTGGGGAACCAAACAGTGGGTAACATCCAGTGTAGGAACCTTGAAGCACGAGGCAGGGGGTAGTTATTAGGCGGGGACCTCAGAGTCACTGTAACAAGGGAAACCGGAGTTAACAGGGATTCCAGAAGCAGATCCGAAGAGAGAGCAGCAACTTACAACAGTCTTACTTATTGCAGGTGGAGGTGAAGCATAGAGAGGAGGGTGGTCCGGGTGAGGCGTGGGGAGAAAGTCCATTGAATCAGTCCGTAGCTGCCTGTGAACTGGGCAGGGAGGCAGACAGGTGAGTAAGGGGCGTAAACAGAGGGGATATGACGACTCCGCACCTGGAATCACCGGCACTATGGAAGAAACACAGCACTCACCCAGACCATAACACAACTTTTACTTTAAAAGTGAAAAATTCTCCATTTCCTCTCCATAAGTCTGTGAAGGTTCTCAGTCATCCAGGTCATCGTAGTCAAAGGAGCTTGCAAAGAAAAGCGTCTGGACTTCTTTAAGTTACTTGAAGACGTTTCACCTCTCATCCGAGAAGCTTCTTCAGTTCTAAGGTCAAATGGTGGAGAGTCCCAGATATAAACTTAGTGGGAGTGTCCCCCCACAGAGGGACAAAAGGACCCCCTGATGATCCTCTAATCGCCTGAGCCAAGGTGTGAAATTAGGTGTGGGTCCCAATTAATCAATCCCAACCCACATCCTGGGCCATCTGATCTCAGGAATTCACATGATAAGGTGGGGCCAGGTTTCACAATGAACTCACCCGAAACTCTGGCTGATTGGGACCCACACCCAAATTCCAATTGTCATATGTCAGGTGGGTATCAGACGCCACCTCTCTGGGGACATCTCAGGCCCTCCAAGGTTTGGAGGCCTATCTCCCCCTACCACCACTTCCCCTGCCAGTGGCGGACTCCCTCAGACATCGGTGCGTTGGTGGTTCTTTGTGTCCGGGGATGGGCGTCCAGGTACACACCGGCTCACTCCTTGGCGGCCGCTTATCGGGGCCTGGAGCCTGGGGCTCGCTCGGGCCACTTCGGAGGTGGGGTGCCCCCGGCCTCTCGGCCTGGGGCTCGGTCACTCAGGCACGGCTGGCTGCCGGCGGAGCTCACGGGCGCGTCACTGCAACTCCCCCTGGCTTCTGCTCCGCGGCTGCTGAGTGAGCCCTCATCTGGGACTCTCCTCAGCTCTTTCTGGGACAGTGGCGCGGCTGCCCCTCTGTTGGTCTTCCTTGGTCTCTTGTGTTCTGGGGGCCTCTGGATGTCTGGAGTTTTGATCTCCTCCATACCTGCTTCATGCCCTGGAGGACGGGGCTGTGGCCCCCCCACACCCTCTAGCAGATTATTACATGAAGGAACCTTTTAAAAAAAAAAACAAGCGCGTCCATGCTCACAGGTGTACACACGGGTGATCACACCCACAAACTACACCCTTTTTGGCTCCTACCTCAAAGCACACTGTGTTTGTTGATCTTATGTGCTGCACAATAATGTTTAATATTTAGTATTTACTGTCATATTCCCATATATCATTGTGATGTTGTTTATTCTATTACTCTTGTTCTCTTCTGCTTGTTTTCTTTTTTCTTTCTCAGCAGGTGATCCAGGTGATCGATATATGCATTTTTTTTCTCTGCCCGTTCTGTTGGTTTTTGTCTTTTGCCCTTCTCCCCCGTCCCTCTTCTCAGCTGTTTCTCTTTCCCTCTTTCTTTCTCCCCTTCTTTCCCCCAGTCAAGTCTGTCCCGTATTCAGTAAGTGAAAATAAAATAAACAATAAAAGGTGAATCAAATGGACCATTAGGCAAGGCTGGGATGGTCAATTTGGTAAAGTAAATCCGTTGGGCATCTTTCTTTGCCTTTAGACAACAATTCTGATGGCAAAAGAGCCAAACGGGACAGGCAAAAAAAAAAAAAAGTGTGAAATTGGGTGTGGGTCCCAATTAATCAATCCCAACCCACATCCTGGGCCATCTCATCTCAGGAATTCGCATGATAAGGTGGGGCCAGGTTTCTCTCTCCCTAGTTACTCTAACACTGGGGAAATGGTAATGTTACATGTTTTAATGAACACACTGTATGGATAAATGTATTAGCCACACCTCTTCATGACTGAGCTCAACGCTACAGTGAAGGGAATCTTACTGGTTTATCTTACCAAGGCACTGTGAACAATTCTCTGTTTCCATCAATGTGGGAATATTTTAGATTAGGCCTTTTTTTGTTCCAGCTTCAGTGCAAAAAGCAAGACCTGGCATTTTGGATTATTTTAGTTTGTGGGGGGCAGTCAGGTTCTTCCCAGAGTGCTGATCCCAGAGAATACTTTTCCAGAAGAGTATAGCTGCTGAGAAGGGACCAGTTTCAGATGTGATGCCTAATGCACTATAGGCGTAATATGTAGTATATAGTTTAATTAAGTCACTCCATCTGTCTCTTATCAGCTCCGAGAACCCGACACATCCATTTGTTTGCTTTGCTAACTTTGTAAATTAAAATGTCAGTGTTGGAGTTGAGGGCGACGCTGCCTTACACAGACAGATTATTCCCAGTCTGCTCCTCAAAGTGAGAATACTGATTATTTAACACTGACATCAGATTGATACTCGGTACTGCTAAATGCCAAAATCAAATGTGCCTGTAATATCAATATACTGAAACTGCAGATGTTGTACTGGTGCAGTACAACAAGTGTTTACTTAACACTTCATGAACCCTCCAGTTGTGCAGTTTGAACCAACCAATCACAGATACGCCCACACTCACCAATATGGGAGGAGCCACATATCAATCACAAACATAACACTATAATCATATTACATTTTTCAGTAATGCATTACTTTAATAAATGAAGTAATTATTTTACAGTTACAATTATGTTTCATAACTTTCTCTTGATTTTAGTTATGTGCAGTAATAAAAAGGTGGAGAGCTCTACAACTAAAGCTTTTAATTGCTCCAAAGGAGAAGAGGCAGGTTAGCAGAGAAACACCCCTCAATTCTACTTCCTCCATATTTAACAAGACAAACTGAACAAAATTTAATTAAACCATTTTCTACACTGCCTGTCGTTTATTCAGCTCAGTGGGGGGGGACTGTGGAGAAGGCAAACAAACTCAACAACTTCTTCAACAGGTTTGACCAGCCCACAATCCCCCTCCCTCACCTTTACTACAGAGCCCCCTCCCCACTCTCCCATGTCCCTCTCTTGCCCCCCTTCCTGACACTATGACACCCCCCCACTCCAACCTCTCTCAACAGCAGGACACCCCCCCCCCTCCTTCCAATCATCTCCCAGTGTCACAGTGGATCAGGTCAGGAGACAACTGAGGAAGCTTCGCCCCAGAAAGGCAGCAGGCCCAGACAAGGTGTGTCCTAGGATGCTAAAGGCGTGTGCTGCTGAACTTGGGGAGCCGCTACAACGAGTCTTCAAACTCAGTCTGCGACTGGGGAGAGTGCCCGCCCTATGGAAGACATCCTGCATCGTCCCGGTCCCCAAAAGGAACCGGCCCAATGAGCTGAATGACTTCCGACCGGTGGCACTGACGTCACATCTTATGAAGACTCTAGAGCGGCTCTTCCTCAACCTCCTCCGACCACAGGTACAACATGCCCAGGACCCACTACAGTTTGCATACAAGGCGGGTGTCGGAGTGGAGGATGCCATCCTGTACCTCCTACACAGAGCCCACTCACACCTGGATGGGGGAAAAGGCACGGTCAGGATCCTGTTTCTTGACTTTTCCAGTGCCTTTAATACCATCCGGCCCTGTATGCTTCAGGAAAAACTGAACAGGATGGAGGTGGACCCCTGCCTGGTGGCTTGGATCTCCGACTACCTCACCGACAGACCACAGTACGTCAGGCTGAAGGACATCACGTCTGACACTGTGGTCAGCAGCACAGGAGCACCACAGGGAACTGTGCTGTCCCCTCTTCTCTTCACCCTGTACACCTCTGACTTCTGCTACAACTCTGAATTATGCCACATTCAGAAGTTTGCAGACGACACAGCCATCATGGGGTGTATCTGGGATGATCAGGAAGAGGAGTACAGAAGTCTGGTGAGGAACTTTGTCGCATGGAGTCACACAAACCACCTGCAACTCAACACCTCAAAGACTAAGGAACTGGTTGTGGACTTCGGGAGGTCCAGAGAAGGTCCACTGCCGGTTCAGATAGAGGGGGAGGAGGTGGAGGTGGTCAACAAGTACAAGTACCTCGGGCTGTGGGTGGACAATAAACTGGACTGGTCATGCAACACAGAGCACCTGTATAAAAAAGCACAAAGCCGACTGTACTTCCTCAGGAGGCTGAGGTCTTTTAACATCTGCAGGAAGCTCCTGAGGATGTTTTACCAGTCGGTGGTTGCTGGAGTACTAATAATGTAATGTGTATGTGTTAGTCCCCATAGGGAAATAGTCCCTCTGCATTTAACCCATTCACCCAGTGAAGCAGTGGGCAGCCACCAATGCAGCGCCCGGGGAGCAGTGTGCAGGGACGGTACCTTGCACAGGGGTACCTCAGGGTAGCCGTTCAGTGGAGTTGAACCCCCGACCTTCCAAAGGTCTCATCCAGGCTGGAAAAACTGATGAGGAAGGCTTTCTCTGTGGTCGGCATGAAGCTGGACACTCTGGTGACAGTGGCAGAGAAAAGGACACTAAAAAAATTGCTGGACATTATGGACAATGCTGGGCATCCTCTGCACACGGCCAGAAATAACCAGAGGAGTCTGTTCAGTGACAGGTTGCTTCTCCCAAAGACAAGAACCAACCAGACCTAAAAACGCCTTTGTCCCACACGCCATCAAACTGTTTAACTCCTCTCTGGAGGGGAGAGGGAGGGGAAAAGGGAGGACCGAGGAGGGGGGAACAACTAAGCTGTAGTGCCTCTTCACTTCACTGTGCAATACTTTTTGTTAATAGCCAACGGTGCAATAGACTTCAATACTTGAAATGTGCAATTCCCTTGTATTCTTATTCCTATTTATTCTATTTATCCCTTTTGTATATTTTATTTATATATGTCTCTGTATTTATATATGTGTACATATAGTATTCTGCTCACATTCTGTAACTTCTGTCGGTGCTGTGCTATTGGAAACCGAATTTCCCAGAGGAACCCACCCGAGGGATTAATAAAGTTTTATCTTATCTCTTATCTTATCTCTCTTATTCTTTTGAATATTCTGACAGCCTCTCGCAGCTTCTTACGCTCCTCAAGAATGTCTTCAACTTTCTGCATTTATTTCTGGCTGAAGACTTGTAAAATATTATTACTTCTATTGTTAAATAGGCAGCAGCACGGTGGCACGGTGGTTAGCACTGTTGCCGCACAGCAAGAAGGTCCTGAGTTCAATTCCAACATCAGGCCGGGGTCTTTCTGTGTGGAGTTTGCATGTTCTCCCCGTGTTTGCGTGGATTCCCTCCGGGTACTCTGGCTTCCTCCCACTGTCCAAAGACATGCAGCTTGTGGGGATAAGTTAATTGGATAATCCAAAATGTCACTAGGTGTAGATATGCGAATGAATGTGAGTGTGAATGGTTGTCTGTCTCTGTGTGTTGGCCCTGCGACAGACTGGCGACCTGTCCAGGGTGTACCCCGCCTCTCGCCCTATGACAGCTGGGATAGGCTCCAGCGCCCCCCGCGACCCTGAAAAGGATAAGCGGAAGCGAATGGATGGATGGGATAGATGGATGGATAGATGGATGGATTGTTAAATATATATTTACGATACTACTGTTGACCTTCGCTTAACTGGGCGTGGTGACACTTTCTCTCAGCTGAACACGGGATACACACAAACGAAACATGTACACTGATACTGATAGACCCGCACTATCACCCTCCCTCCCCCGAATCCAACGCCTCCTCCCATGCTTCCCCCATATCCGATGTGCACAGCGGATCAGCTGGAGGCGCAATCGAAGATTGCAGCGCTCCCAGATTCAGCTGTACGCACTGGAATATTCTCCCATGTTGCTTGTCTGTGTTTTATTGTGTTATGATGTGTTGATATCTGTGTATTCCTGGATTATCCTTTTGTGTTACACATTTCAATGTTTTTTTTCCCTTGCTTCCTAGCCTGACCTGTCTCCCCAATGTGATGTTTGTGTATGTACGGTCGGCAAGGTCTGTCATCTCAGTTGTGGGCAACTGCAACTGACAAATAAAGACCATCTCATCCCATCATCATACTAAATATTTGCAATTAGCTGACGAAGATGAAAGAAATGTAACCATTCCTGTAGCTAAAGAACAAACCACCACATAAAACTATATAACTGGTAAATTATGCATAAAGTATCAAAAGTAATTATTATACAGAAAAAAGTTCCCCATCAGTGTTATATGGATCAATATCACTGCTGCATATGATTAAGCTTAAACTCATTTTAAGTACTTTATATTCTGTTTAATCTATAGCAATGAATCATAGTCAGTATGGCTGTCCTGTGGGGACCACATAGCTCTGAAAAACAGTTCTTAATGAACTTCATAAAGGGTGGATGTGTACTGGAAATACATCCATGTGGGTTGACAATGTTTTAAAATAGCAAAACAACTTGAACTGAGCACATTGCACTCCAGATTCTGTGTGAAATGTGTAAATGACAGAACAGCGCGGGAACGAGTCAGTGCACATTTTTCTTATGCTTTATGAGGCTCAGTGTTGATTGCAGGTGACAGTCAGCAGGGACAGATTTGAGGGTCTTCATTGTAAGGTACTTGAAGAAAGAATGTGTCTGTAAAATGTAGGCAGACTGCATTTCTTTTCCATTTTTGAAATCAGTTATGAAGCCCTGTTCTTTCTTTTTTTTAATGCAGTGAATCAACTGTACAGCAAGCAGACAAAGCTCATTGTTATCCTCTTGTCACATCAGCGGAACAGTGCTGGAGCAGATAATAAGCAGCAGAGCCACCTCTCAGTCACACTCTGTGTTTCACACTGAACGTCTCATGATTCATTTTCACCACTACTTGCCCTCTGTCTCCTTATGTGAATCAGATGGTAAAGAGGACTAAACAGTGGACTGCGAAAGGTCTTTTGCAGTCAGAGCTGACTCAAGTCTGAAGAAAATCAAAGCTAACCTTCCAAATGGGAAGGCTCTGTGACAAAACGACTAAATCTTGCCCTTTGTGCCGCAGTCCTCTCGTTTTGTGGTATTTAATAAATCCCGATGCCAGTGCGAGTCTCGCGCTATAGTACAATAACAATGCAAATGACCTTCAAGGATAAAATCTCTCAGAGTTCTGCAGAGGATTTGTTGTAATATATGAACACACAGAGGTCCTGTTTATCAGGCCACTTGTTGGTGTAGTTGGTGTCTGTGTTGCATTTCATGTCACTGTCAAAGTGCCTGTTAGTTCTTATATGTATTTACAGATTTAAGCTCATTGCATCACTCACACACATTGTTTACTAGACCAAGCTCAAATAGTATGATGATTTGCAATTAGCAATAAAAATTCTGCAATTAATGCTACGTTACCCTCTGCTAACTTTCACTACAACCTTCAGCATCAGGAAGAATATTTTACCAGATCGTTTATTTATTTATTTATTATTGAAGCAATATTTAGTCAGAGACTGGTTCAGAGGTTATCACTGTCACCTCAAAGCCAAAAGATTCTGCTTTCCAGGTTCTGCTGTCACCTCAAAGTCAAAAGGTTCTGCTTTCCCATTGTGGAGTTTGCATATTCTCCTCCAGGTACGTCCACAGTCCAAAGACATGCTCGCTGTTTAGGGTTTCTCCCGACCCTCACGTCCCCCACTCAGCTGTGTGGTGGCTAGCTATGAAATCGTAAATGATCTAATCACAAATAGCGATTATATTTTGACTGAAATATCCATCAGCAAAAGTCTAAAGTCAAACTTTTATTATATCCTTAGGTTATTGCTGCAATACAAGCATTTGCATTAACAGCTTTTCTCGTACCATCGTAGAAGACATGCTATGAGTTCAGCATCATACTCCGCATTATCATTCATTCATATACTCTGTAGGAGCTTTTTCCAAAGGTGAAAAGCTGTGAAAATGTAACCACTGGTTTTGGTTTTAGAATTTCTTGTCTTTGTGAATGAACATGGATTCCTTCCAGGAGGAGAAAATGTTCTGAACTCCGGCACATCGCTTTCAAACCCCTGCGGTCTTTTGCTAAACATGATATATAAGTCACTTAGATAACTTAAAAATGTTATTGTTTGGCTTTTTTCCGTGTTTTATTTGTTCCTCAGTTAATTGGTTTGGCTGAGATTAAAGTTATAGTTTTCACACAGCTGAGTTTGTTAAACTCTACCGATACAGCAGTGACACAAATCTGAGGGCGAGACCGTCCAATTTCCCAGGCTTGCACTTCTGGCCTTCTCGGTCTTCAGAGTACCCGGCCCACGTACACCGGGAAGGCTTGGTCCTCTGAAGGATGCGGCCTTGAGGTTTTCTGAGGTTCATAGTGATCTTAGTTCTCCCTCCGTCAGTCTTGATCTCAGCCTGTGTATAGTCAGTCTTTGTCTGTGCCCCCCCCCCCCCCCCCCCCCCCCCCGTAGTCCACGTTTCATCTCTATGGTCGTGCATCGTGTTCCCTCTGTCTCCCCATTCAGTCATGTCTCCATGTCACAGTGTCAAGTCCAAGTCTTTGTGAATGTCTCATGTTTCCTGTTTTATTTTGACAGTTCCAAGTTCTCTGTTCCAGTCTTAGGCTGTGTCCGAATTGAGAGGAAGGATGCGCCAATGCCACATTTGGAGGCAATGACATCACGGCGACGCGACGAAGGCTGTCCGAATTCAAAGAATACTCAAAATGCGGCGACAAATGCATCCTACTTTTCCCCAAATTTTAAGGATGGGTCCGATGTATCCTTCGTGTCCTACTATATCCCAGGATCATTGCGGGTCATAGAGGAGATTTGTTTCTGATAACGATGGTGGTCGAAACAGGAGAGGAAAACAATTTCAAATGTAAGTATATGAACATCTGGTTGTACAAAAGTTAAATTGTTATAGCGGTTGTGTTGTTAAGCTTTGGGCATCTGCATAGACATGTTTCTTTTATTTAAATAACCGCAAACCAGCTTGTATGGCGCGTCCCGCGGTTTTTCATGTATTGCTGCTTACATACAGCTAATTTAGATTTTTTTCGAATTGGTGAACAAAGACCAAACGGCTTCATTTATTAAAACGAGGAGAAAACGATCACCTCTTCACTGGGGTGAAGAATTGGGCTGCTACGGCGTGGATGTACAAGAATAAATCAGTTTACACATCATATTCATATGAGTACGGTCCTATTAACCTTCATGCTGTACAGCAGCGGTCCCCAACCTTTTTGCGCCACAGATCGGTTTATGTCAGACACGGACCAGCCTTTAAGGTATCGCGGATAAATACAACCACATAAAATGATCCGACCAAGACAAAAACTGTGGTATTTTGTAAATATAATAATAAACGTGAATGTACTGTGTAATTGTGGAACTTTATTAGCAGCGTCCTCCTGAAAATGTGCCAAATTGAGAGTAACATCCTCCTCTCTGCCACTTAATGCTCTCTGGTCACTATGGTAACATGTAAATATTTATTTCAAAATAAGACACACAACTACAACAAGGGAAAGACCCAGGGAAACCGAGTTAACGATAAAAACCCTGAAACCCATAAATTTCACAGCAGAGCCTCTACTCTCGTGGCCTGCTGCTGTACAGAACCTGTGACGTCCAGATGTTGTTCCTCTGGTGTTCTGCTGTGAAAACTTTTGGGTTTTGGGGATCAAAATAGTTGCCATGGTTTCCTCTCTTCTCTTATTTGTTGTGTGTGATCAGGACAATTCTGGAGAAGATGGGCCTGCAGGGGAAAGTCACCCCCTCGCAGGCCAGAAGACATGAGATAACTTTAAAGAATACAAAGTACGTATGTGTGTTATCAAGAAGATAATTCTTAAGAACACAAGAGTTGTTGTGGTGTTTTTATTTGCCTGCTGTCATTTTTGATTTCCTCTGCCTTTAGGATTGCAAGTATCCAGGCTCAGGAGAGGGGGTCAGTGGGAAGCCCACTGCTGCTACTTGGCCCTGGTTTGCCCTCATGGATGAGGTGATAGGATAGATGCCTTCCATTAAGCCTCCTGTCCTAATGTCCTCTCTCCCTGAGGACACCCCAGGGCCAAGCACAGCAGTGGGTGACCAAAACGACAGCAATGACGAAGCGAGTCAGCCACCTACGACAGGGAGAAAGAGGAAAAGAGACAGGGATGATGATCTGCTAGACCTCATCAGAGAGGACATGAGGCAGCAAAGAGAGGCTGAGGAGAGGAGAGCAGGGAGAGGATGGACAGACTGTTTTCACTTCTAGAAAGATTAGTTCCCAAATGAGTTATGTATTGATAAATTTATTTATTTGAATATATTTGTTACATTGTTGCATTAGTTTAAAGGTTTTATGTTATTAATAAATTGATTCAAACAAACAGTAATTGTCACTGAACTCAATTTAATTTAGAGGCATTTTTAACATGTATGAACATAATGCTAGTTTTGAACAATATTATTTGGATATTTACTTGATAGCAATAAAGTAAATAACAATAACAATTAAACAATAATATTTCAAATACACAGTATGTAAAGATGAAAAAACAATATTTACAGTTGTTCACACAGGGTTAACCTGAGTGACCTGTTCCTAGACCGTTCCTTGAACAACTGTAATAGATTACAGGAAGTCTCTAGCAGTGTTGCTGAATCTGCCTGAGCAAGATCAGACGTGGATGGGCTGCTGCAACTGAGACCTGCGGTTTGTCTTTTCTGGTTGGCGAGTGGAGAATCACACAGGGTGGTCTGCAAAGAGAGCTTTAGGATTCTTCCTCCCACTGTCCACTGCTTCGTCCATCCACAGGGTTTGCAGGGCTGGCTCACTTGTGGCTGCCACACCACTAACATGTTTTCAGAAGTATGCAAGCAGGAGATGGTGGATGCTATATTATTAGTATAATACTTGTAACTCTGTAGCAGACAACAGTTTGATAAAGTGCTATGTAAAAACAAACAAAAGATTAGATTCTATAGTTTCAAAGATATTTAGTTTATATATTTATATGATACAGTCATGTGTAAGAATGACCGATGTTGTCATGTCGTCTAAATGTTTCTCATAACGTATCAGTCATGAACAGCAACATGTCAATTTTATGTTAAATAATAATGGATTGGATTATATAGCGCTTTTCAGGCACCCAAAGGCTTTACAATGCACTATTCATTCACTCTCACATTCACACTGGTGGAGGCAGCTACGGTTGTAGCCACAGCTGCCCTGGGCCAGACTGACAGAAGCGAGGCTGCCATATCGCGCCATCGGCCCCTCATTAATGATATCAAGTCACCTTGAGCCACCAGCAACATTCCTGTAACGAGGTAGAAGCTGCAATCAGTTTTTAGCAGTGACTTTTATATATCTGTAACACCCGTCCCACGTTCTATTGAGAGGGGCCCTGTTGTTACTTTCCTATTGATACTCCCTTTTTAATGCTTATGGTATTAAATATGCAATAAAACTACACTATATGGAAATAAATCACACACAAGCAGGTCAATTATAAAGTTAACTCCACTTTAGTGAATGCTTAATTAACAACACAAAAGAAAATAAGTAAAATCAATAAAGTTTGTTAAACAATGGTAAGGTATCTACCTCAACAGAAACAAAATAATCAAATAATATTGTGGGCCCACACGCACTCTCACCAAACACACACACACCTCAAGTGCTACAGTCTTTCTGCTAGCAAACCCCTCGTTGCAGGCCTGAGTCGTGGCTCGGGTGCGTTGGGACCTAAAACAATATGGTCGCTTCACTTGTTGCCAAGCAGTAAAAATAAAAAGCACGTGCAAACAACAGTACTCACACCTCCAGGCAGTTCAAGGGGATAGCGGGGAAACTGGGTCACGGCTACCAGCAGGCCGCGGCAGCAGCACTCACAGTCGTCCTTTCCACGTGCTCCCACGTGAACACATAACTTCAGCACACCAGCAGAAGGGACCTCTCTGACACGCCAGCAAGACGTCCGTCTCCTCCTACTCACAGTAGGGTACAACAGTTCTCGACTCCAGTTAACTATCCGTCAACCCGAAAATACGTCTGTCGCCCTTCTATGAACTCTGCGTTCACTCGACACTGTTCAGCTCTCGTCTCTCTCGCTTCCTGCAGAGTGCACACGGCTCCCCACTTACTCCCACCCCTCTACCTGAGACTACTTCAGGGTTCACTGGAGCTGTAGTACATATCAATACCATATCAAAAATAATGACATAAACCTCAAAATACAAATAAAAAGGTTGTGCATTTAACTGACACACATCACATACTTTGCAGGCATTTGTATACATTCTTGAACACATTAAACATTTGCAATTAACTATCAATATTAATGAACAAATTTAAATAATGAGCTACTTATATAGCCAGGGCTACACCTCCTTTATTTATCCAGTTCACAAACAATCTTGTTGACATTAAAAAATTTTTTTAAGTGTAATCTGGTCAAGAGGACAGCAGGCAGTGCAACAAATATATCAATTGTACCCACATTATAACCAGAGTTATAAAGATATTCGAACAACAGGTAATTATTGTATACATAAAACCTCTTTGTAAACCATGTTCACCGAAGTCTATTTACCAACATACATAAAGATATTACACATGGAAACATTGGAAATCAGTTTTGGCAGGCGAACACTTTTTTGGTACAACGCTGGCAATAATTCAATTATCCCTGTTATTAGCTAAGTAAGTCCTAAATGCGTGTAGATTAAAGGAAATTATTTTACCTGGATATGATTGTCTCTGATGAGCCTAAGGTACAAAATGTGTGGGCGACGACAATAAGATTTTTCTAGCTCCTCGAGAATTAAATTGTCCAAACAACAGAGCAACATTTCTGGGTCCATTTTAAAGTTTTTGCGCTGTGGCGCTAGCGACCAGAAAAAAACACAAGTAAGGGCGGAGTTGAAGGCTAGGAGGCTGTCCACAGCCCATCTGTTATGTTGGATACTCATTGTTTGTTCAATAAAGTTTCCATGGAGAAAAAAAAGGGGGCTGTCCACACCTGCTCACTTCCTGACTACACGTCCATCTAAGGACACTACCTTGTGACGTAGGTAGATAGTGTCCTTATGAGCATCTTTCCCCTGAATTCGGACACAGCATTAGTTTTCCAGTTTCCTAGCTTTAGTTCCATGTTTCTAGTTTTTTCAGTTTTTGGTTATTAGTGCTTTTATGTTTGAATATTTTGATAAATAAATATGCCTCCCTTAGTTCTCTCCTTTGTTTTTGAGCCCTGCACCTTAAATGACATATTTAAATCACTAGCGATCATCATGACTCCTTATTTATTTCATCACAGACGGAAAGATCCATTTTTATTCGTCTTTATATTGCACCAGTCACATGAAAGTGTGTAATCATTCGATGACCTTCATGGTTCCTTGACCATCTCTCTGTGACAGCAGGCAGAAAAGTCCACCTGACAACCTTTAAATTAGCCTTTCGTCTCAGGAAGTCCCATTATATCCTCTGCTGAAAAATCCTCCTGGCACATCTCACCATCTTTTAACCACCAGCTCAGACTCACTGCAATCATCATCATCGTCATCATTCCACCAGCTGTGGTTAAATTACAAAATAAAAGAGCCTAGAACCTGCCGTCACTGTCAAGCTTGCAGTAAAAGTCATCAGCGTTCAGAGAAATACGATGCACTCACACTATCATGTCTGGTCTGTTTTTAACGGCTGCTAGTAACTTTGTTTGTGCTTGGCTGTTGATATTAACCCCAAGGAGCCGGAAATAATTCAGCTAATCCCACAGCCTCCACCATCACAGACTGCATACATGCCTCTGTATTAATGTTTATATTTATGCAAGAGCCTGTGGGTACAGTGCCGCACATATTCAACAACAGCTTGTGTGGGTTTTTGTTGATGTGTGTGCTCAAATTGTAGAACTCCAGGGAAGAATACAAGTGCTGATGCACTAAAAAAAGGCGTCTCATTCTGACGTGGTTGTACCTGGGGAACTCCATTTCGTTTGTGGGCGTTTAGAGTGTGAAAAAATGCAAGCCCCACTACCCACCACAAATATTGTCCAGGCTTTCAAATTTAATCTAACTTGAAAGTTTCATGAATAACAGAAAGAGGGACCCAAAATGCAGACACTCGAAGGCTGATGGAGCTAAACGAAAACAAACCTTTATCTAGGAAGAAAAAAACGGCACACAGAAGGGTAATCAGGGACGTTTACACAGGGGGGACCATACACAATGATCAAAGATAATGATAACACAAGACACTAGCAAAAAGGAAATAACTAAAACAGAAAGTAACAAAATGTGAGGACGACATACAAATGAACTAAATCTAGTGAATTGAAACAAGACAATAACACAGGAAATACTGAGGGAATCACATACAGCAACAGCAAGTAGGGATGGGTATTGATAAGATTTTCACAATTCCGATTCCATTTTCGATTCTGTTTAACGATTCGATTCTTTATCGATTCTCTTATCGATTCTTTTTAAAAAAGGAGAACACTAAGGTTTAAGGTCGTCCACAGGCTCCATTACTCTAATGACAGACTGTCTAAACTGTACCCTGATGTTGCACCGAATTGTCCTAGATGTGATTACTCTCCTGTTTCTTTGGGGCACATGTTTTGGTCATGTCCCTCTCTGTATGGTTTCTGGGCATCAATTTTTCAATCACTGTCAGCTATATCGGGTGAAACACTGCGGCCTGACTCTTTGATAGCTATCTTCGGTGTACCTCGGGAAGAGCTGAGACTCTCTCCCCTCCACAAAAACGCAATAGCCTTTGCCTCGTTGCATGCCCGCCGTCTGATACTGCTGAGCTGGAAGGCGTCGAACCCTCCTTCCTACGTCCATTGGATTAGAGAGGTGATGTTGGGATTAGCGCTGGAAAAAATTAGGTATACCGTGCGCGGCTTGGAGAGTAAATATGACAAAACCTGGTCACGGTTCATAACTCATGTCAAGAGTCTGTCTTTTGCCTGATTTATTGTTCTTTACTTGTTGGTAATTTATGCTCTTGCTCTCTTCTCGGACTGCTGTCCACAGTCTCCTCAATGCCCGTACTTTGACTGTTGGGATTTCTTTATTCCCTTTTTCTTCTTTGTTTCTTCTCTCATGTGCCGGGGTCCGGCTGTTGGTGCTATAATGACTGTCACAGATTGGTTTGAGTGTTTCTCCCCCTTTTTTTTTTTTTTTTTTTTTTTTTTTTTTTTTTGTGTTGTGTGTATTGTGCTTCCTGGTTGTGGGGATGCCACCTGGATGGGGGGGGGGTAGGGTTCGCAACTTTTGTAAGAAATTCTGGACTGTTTTGTTGGAAAACTATAAATAAAGTTGTAAAAAAAAAAAAAAAAAAAAAATTCCTATTAGACACGTGAGTGGTACATCAGTTTAGTGAGGGAGATGTCCGCATCACATCCAATCACCAGTGTTGGGACTAACGCGTTATTAAGTAACGCGTTACAGTAACTACGTTATTATTGTGGTAACGAGCACGGTAACTAGTTATTATGCCAAAACCGGGAACGCGTTACTCGTTACTGGGATTTAGATAGGCTCGTTATTCGTTACTTCGTGTGGTGGCTATCGCGGAGCTTCCACAGATTCAATAACATTAGCAAGTGGTGGAAGCCAGCAGGTGGATGAAGGAAAAGGGAGGCAAGAGGAGAGACCCGAAGCGGCCGCTGGTCCGAGAGTGTCAGGTGAACTGAACTTCAGGTAAGAAGTTATGACCTGCAGTCTCTCTGGGTCAGATATGAACCAAGTTTAGGTGGAGTTTATTTTCGTTATGCTGACTTTTTCGTACTGCGTGCTAGCTAGCATGACGGAGTTTCTATACAGCTGGGTGGTGCTATGTTACTGATGTTGAACTTTATTTTGTTCATAAGGTTAATTATTAGAGTTGCCAACCGTCCCGTAAAAAACGGAATCGTCTCGTATTCAGAGAAAATATTACGCGTTTCGTATTGAGGTGAAAAGGAACAGTTTGTCCCGGACTTCAGCTACAATGAAAAAGACACAAAGCTGGAGTTATTCTGTGTTTACGCTGCACAGCTGCCTCTTCTTCTCTCATCCTCTCACCCTCCCTCTCCTGTTTCTACTTCAATCATGAAACTGATCAATGATCAGCTGATCGGCTTTTCTCTCTTGTTTATTTATCGCCCACTTTGCGCCAGAAAGAGGAAACCAGCGGATGTCGCGGTAAACAACAGCAGCACTTTTAAGCTTGATCAGCTGTTGTTAGAATTTATTTAATATTAATTTCTAGTATCAGCTGATGTTTGCTGGAGCCACAGCTGTAAACCTGCTGGTCATGATATCGGTTTGGATATGTGGTGAGAGGGAAACATGAAGATGAAACCAGGAGATGTCCTTACTGAATCATCAGAGCTGAACAGGTGATGGAGAAACAGGTTTACCTTTTAGGTGACATGAATGAGTTGAAGGGAAGTTATGAACTGTTTCTGAGAGACAAATAACACCAGGATCCTTTTCTAAGTAGCTGACAGCTGGTAACTGTGCAGGGGCGGATCTAGCAAAGTGTTGCCGGGCATTAAAAGGGAAAGGGGGGCACAAGGAAATACTTTCTTATTCTCATTTAAAATGTCTCACTTTTAAAAAAATAATTATCTGAGTCTTACAACAAACGATTGATAGATTGATGCATATATACCATCAGAACAGTGTACATCACTGTCACAACAGTGTTTATTTTCATTCAAAGGCTTTATGATTTTTCCTATAATGGTGGGCCAGTCTCTAGTCAAAATGCCCGGGACGATTTTTTTGTCCCAGTCCAGCCCTGTATGCAGCTCATCTGCAGTCTGGTGTTACCTACATCTTCCTATTCAGAAGGCAGAATTTCCGAGTTCTGAGTACAATCGAAAGCACCACGACTGCAGTTTTTGTGTTGGATGTAAAAAGCAGGCTAGGATAGAATCAGGCGTGGGATTTCTCTCGTGGAAATGTGCACATTATTTTTTCCTTTCTATTGGTAGGTGGCACAGTGCACTTGTGGCAAGTAAGCAAGCTAGAAGACTGGCATCTTGCTGGGTATCCAGTTACGGAAGCAACACATTAACAAGAGAATTCTGAGTAAAACCAAAGTTACTTTCCCTAGTAACTAGTTACTCTGAAAGTAACGAGTAACTTGAAGTAACTGAGTTACTTTTGATAGAAGTAACTAGTAATGTAACTAAGTTACTAATTTAAAGTAACTTACCCAACACTGCCAATCACATAGAGCACATGTAATATTACTAAAAGTGTGCTCACTTTATTGGTAAAGCTAAAATCACAATGTCCACAAGAGGGAAAACTTTCCTTCTCACAGGCTGCGTTAAAATAAGCAGGAGTGTAACACAATCGTCTATTCTCTGTCTCTTTATTCTTCTTCTCTGTGTCAGCACGCATGTGTGTGTGCATATATATGAGATAACCACACCTTGTGTTTACGAGGCGGTCATTCCTCTGCTTCCCACCCTTCAGCCCAGCACACCTGTGGTAATGACCTCACCTGCTGACAATCCTCTGATCAGCTGGCTGTTACTTAAGCAGGAGACAGATTTTCGGTGTGTGCTGGATGGACAAGCAGACCTTGTTTGTGTTCATTGTTTAACATTCACTGAGCTTGAGCGCCAGAGTCTGCATCTTGACTTCAAACAGATTTTCCTCAGCCATGAAAGGTACAGCTCACTTTTTCTTTGTGCGCTTTGAAGAAGCAGTGCAAAGAAACCCTTTTAATCTAATTAAAGTTTATTAAATCATCCTTTAAATTTAACCTTGCCTGCCTTGGGAGGTCCTTGTATGAATACATGACAGTAATGCACAAGGAATTGTATTGAAAAGGAGAACAGAACTTTTTATTATCCTGTCCTGTCTGGCAGCTTTCACAGTCAGAATTATGATCTGGATGTGCTGTTGTGCCAAACACATTTTGCTTTTCCAAGATCAGCTCTATAAATTCTCTATAGGCTCCTGAGTTCCTGAGTTTATTTCCTCATTTCTCCAGTTATTACATTACAAGTGGTATACAGTATGACAGTATTTAAGGCGGGACAGGCAGCAAAAAAGTGGGGGTGGGGATTGGGGAAGACGTAATAAAGAGCACAAATAGAAATAAACAATGTATTGCCAACTGCCTCGCCTGTACGAAACATAAACATACAACACCTGGAACACAAACATGCACAGGTACAAGCTGAGATCAGGTGCCTGCAACACAAGCACCCAGAAGTGCTCATTCCCCCAACCCGACCCCAAGACCCTCAGTGTCTAAGGCTACATCCACACTAATATGTTTTCGTTTGAAAATGCATCGTTTACTCTCAGTTTTGGCCTCCCGTCCACACTGAGACGGCGTTTTCCCCAAGGAAAACAGAGCGTTTTGAAAACGCTCTCGAAAACGCATACATTTCAAAACTGAGATGTCCCGTTGCAGTGTGGACACTTGAAAACGCAGACTTTCGAAAACGATGATGCATGTTGGTCATATGATGCAGTCATGTGACCACGTTAAACCAAGATGGCAGTCCATGTTCTCGCGTGCTTTGGAAACCTTCTACTCGTTGGTGACTCGTAGCAACAACTCCACCTCATTATCAGTCCACTTGAAAAATTTCGGTGACTTCTCTTTGCCATTTCGGCAAATGGGTGAAATTGGACGCAGGTCCCGAGTCGTCACTTAGCTTTTCAATATCGCCAGAGCGCAGGACTGTCAACGTCAGTTGTTTATCTGCCGTTTCCTAGGTGGTGGACGCACAACTCATTTGAGCAACGACTCGAAAACGCACATTTTCAAATCTATCCGGGCTAGTGTGGACGTTATGCCTAAGTATGAAGCATGTGAGAATTTCAAGAGCAAGACAGCTTAGTGAAGCGATGGTGAAATTGTGGGTCCCCCGCCACCATTCCTGACCTGTTATGAACCTGGGCGCCATCCCAAGACTATATGTGGTATGTTGATGTTATCGAACCTAGTGAAAGCAGCTCAGTGGCGGATTGAAAAGTACTCATCAGAACAACCTGGACCGCTACCGGCAACACTTTAGCATCCAGAGGTTTTTAGTAAAGCTTTTATTTCTGGTGGTATTTCCGTTGTATCTCGCACAATGAAATTTTGCATGTCTGTAGAATATTTATGCTTAGGATGGTTAGTTGATCCCTTGCCCACATAGGTCCATTCACACATATTAAATTTTGTACTGTAATATCATTTTAATTTTAGTTTATACACTTTAAACATACATTGATATTTTAGAGATATATATATAATTTACTTGGTTATTTAGAAAAACAGTAACATCGTAGATGTATAGAACTGCCATTAAACTAAAGTGTTATGACATAAGTTAAATATGTTCATAATTAAATACATATGTATGGAATGATTAAAATAATTTGAAATTCACATGTATTTACTACAAGGTTCTAGAGCAAATTGTGCGAAGAATCTCGACAGCCATATTTAGTCTTTACACAAAGTGCTGCCAGATAAATTGTAGATTGATTTGATCAGGAAGATATGTGTTGTCTTGGTTCTATAATGTATCAGTGCTCAGACTCACAGCATAAGTTAATATGTTCTTATTGTCGGCCTACTCACCAGTGTTGGTCAAGTTACTTGAAAAAAGTAATCAGTAACTAATTACTGATTACTTCCCCAAAAAGTAATCCCGTTACTTTACTGATTACTTATTTTCAAAAGTAATTAATTACTTAGTTACTTAGTTACTTTTTAAAAACAAGATTTACAACCTGAAGAGGTGATAAAGCGATAGATCTTTCAGCCCAGAGTCTCTCTTTTTTTGGTCTAGATTATTTTACCTCTGTTACAATTATATCTTATCAGATCTAAACTATGTCTGCTAATAAACAAGCAACAAGTCTGTAAATGTTGTGAAACAAAGAAACTGAATGAAGAGTCAGCTTGTAGATTACTCTCTGTCCTTCCTAACTTCTCTTTTCCTGCGTTCCCCATCCAGGCTCATTGCCTTTGCTGAAGATGTGCATATAACAAATATATGGTTATGTGTTTGTAATGGCTCAGTTACTTCCTAAAAACAGCTGGCTGCTGTATCTGTTATCACTGGATAAAACTGCTTTTGAAGCTCCTACTAGGTTTTTTTTTGTTTGTTTTTTTGAGCAGATAATATTTATAGGGGAATGAGTTAAAACAAATGAGTATTTGTCATTTACTGGAAAAGTGGCACCCATTGTGTTTTTAATGGTTATGTAGTGAATAGTACTGATGAAGCTACTGATACCAGAGACAGTAAGGTTATCGGTTGTCGATAATAAGAGGTGAGTAATAAGGTAATATGTATATTATGTTATGATAGAAAGTTAACTTTTCACAGAGAGATAAGTTATTTGCATCAATATTTTTTATTGTCCTTGATTAACTCTCCCGTTGCATTAATTCCGTGCCGGAGCGTGTTTGTTCAATGATTCCCAGGCGTGCGTTGATTATGCTGGGGGTTGCTCGATGTCCCAGCTTATCTATGTTCTCTGTGGCACCTTTTGTCCCTGGTTGGATATGCTACATTCAAGGTTGCCCGGGGAGAGGCCGACAAAGAGCCCGTCGACCCTAATGAGTTATAAACAGATTTTGACAGGCGAACTGGCTTCCCAGTGTCCTGTGACTTGGCCTGATAGGCCCTCTAGCCAGGATGGGAAATAGCCGGACTGTGCCCACAGCCCCAGGATCCTATCCAGGCCTGGAGAGAGAGAGTTTCCCAAAGCGGGTGAGAGATCGTCTGATGGCATGGAGACTCTAAGCTACAATGGGTGCCCGTGTTGCCGGCATTCAAGGACGACTAAAAGGAGTAGCCTTAGCGCCACCCTCTCCCTGTATGCCTCACGCTCGACTCCATCAGTTGAAGGTTCCGTCTTCTTCCTGTCAGCAACTCGTTACCTTCCCTCTCCTGTGCGTTCCAGTTTGCGTCAACTATTTACGCTCGTCATGATTCTCGGTGGATCTAGTGAATTTACTCTGAGGTGCAGGTTTGATGGATCGAGTGTCTAGCGGGTTTTGCACCGCAGTGTTGGTCGAAGCTTTGATTTGAACAAAAAGTAATCAGTATACTAGTGGTACTAGGTGTACGTTCCGTCCAAAATAGGTAATACCCGGTTCACTATTCTCGATTGACTGTTCACTTTATTTCAAAGGTAAATTAATTACTTAGTTCACCTTGGTTACTCCTTATTTAGAATTACCGTGCTACGAACCTGAAGCTGGTGATATTGAATACAGCGCTAGGTATTTAGTCGCATTATCAGCTCTCCGCGAATCTTACATAGAAGTGGTTAGTCTAACAACTGTTGATAGTGTTGATTGTGTACTTTAAGTAGAAAGATACGAATAGAATTACTATTACTTAATCGCGGGTTGAGTTCTCTCTTCTGGAAGATCATACGATATATGATTTACTCAATCTTTTAACCTCGGAGGCTGGCGAGAGTGATTGCGTCAGAATAGGATGAAGTGTCTCGCTGTGGGCAGGCAAGAGCGAGATGCATCGCCGTCGAGTATGTCAGCAAGACCAGACGATATCTTTTATACGACTATTTACATTCGCCAGTGTGACGGAACACATATGCCTCTATTGAGTCAGCCGATGGACAACCACATGGGAATGGGCATACAATCCAGTAGTCAACACAACCATTAGCATTACACTACAAACTAAATAAGATCTATCACACACATATGGGAATTAATTTATTAAGAATTCTAAATGTGAACTGCAGATAGTACACACATATAAATACGGACATATAAAATAACAAGGGTAAATGAATAAATAGACAAAATAAACAAGTAATTCAATTCAAGTATTGAGGTCTATCTTGCCCACTGTTCGCACTATTTACAAATGTATGTGCACATAAGGTATTGAGCAGCAGAAATGTCATAATAGGCCTGAGTGGGATGAAGGCACTTACAGTAGATTGTTCCCCTTTCCCTTCCTTCGTACCTCTGTCTCCTCTCTCTCCTCACTCAGTAGTAGCGAGTTAAACAGTCTGGATGCGTGTGGACAAAAGGAGTTTTTCAGTCTGTTAGTTCATTGTTCTTTGGGAGAAGTTCGAACCTGTCCACTGAACAGACTCTTCTGTTGTTAATGGCTCGTGAGTGCAGAGGAATGCCTGGCATTGTCCATAATGTCTCATCAGTTATCTTTTAATGTCCTTATCTACTATCGTGCCACTGTCACCAGAAGGATGTCAGCCATGCTCGATTCCAACTGCACCGCTGCCCGCAGTCCAAGTTTGTCTACCAGCCTTGGATTGAGTCCTTTCTGTGTGTGTGCGCTCCCATGCAAAGTGGTTGTATGTATTTTAATATGTACTCCAACAGCAACAAGGCCATCCGCTGGTAATACTATCTAGGATTTGCTTCCTGCATGTTAAAGACTGCCTCCTGATCAGTCGCTTTGGCTTTTTATACAGTTCTGTTATGACGTCAGTTTATTGTCCACCGGAGCTACGACCACCTCCAGCCTCCCCCCATCTGAACCGACGACCTTGACCCCAAGCAAGACAGAATTAGACTTAGGTGCTATGAAGTGCACGGGCTGAGTAATGTGAAGAACATCATGCGGATCAGAGTTTCCTCGCAAGAGCGGTATAAAGACTACAGCCTTCCTGAATCATCCAGATATCATCCTCGCTTTTATTGGTCTGTGTGTCTCAATTCTATGTGGCACCTAATCAGAGTGTAGCGAGAGTGTAAGTGCAAGGAGAGACAGACAGTTACCTTGGTGCCCTAGTGCTGCGAACGTAGACAACGGATGTCTCAGCCCTGACGTTACTTTGTCGTCTAGTGTCGGAATATGTGACCACAGGGTCCACGCTCCTACCTTTCGACGTTTTTACCGAACTAGCGAGGGCCGGAATTGGATTTAGGCCTGGAAAAGTCAAGAAACAGGTCCGACTCTTATTCCCCATCGTGTAGAGGCATCTATGTAGGATGAATGAGGATCCTCGCACTCCACACCGCTGTATGCAGAACTGTAGTTTGGGTCCGGGATCGATTGTACCTGTCGGCGGAGGATAGAAAGCCTCTGAGTCCAAAATGTAGCATGCCACCAGCTCGGAAGCTCATTCAGCTCTATTGGCCGTTCCTTTGGCCGGATGAGATGCTTCACAAGGGCGATCTCCATCCAGCTGAGATTGAGCTCGTGTACGGCTACCCCAAGTAACTGTTATAGAATTAAAGCTTATTACAGCCATATTAAGTAGCATAAGTCAAATTTACGATTAATCAACATCTGGCTGAATGGACCAGAGAATTTGTTTAAGTATTAGGAACGTATCTGCACATTCCAGCACATAATTTTTGCTCTTTGTAGTTACCTACTCTGCAAATGTCGCATAGTAACACAGCAGAAATGAATAAAGTCAAAGCGACTCAGCGTGGTCTGTCGTGATGCTCGGTATTCGATCACCTCTTAGCCAGATCAGCGTACGTTTCACCTGTCATGAGCCGAGCGGTCTGAATCTGCACCGTCTTCTCCTGTGTCAGTGGCGTTCCCGGAAGGCGCATGTGGGGCAGCAGTCAGGGATTGGATAAAAGAAATCATGCAGGAGTAAAGTGATCTGCCTGAGTGCTCTCCACAAGTCCACGGTTGAGAGCGAGCGTCAGGATCAACAACAGACCTCGGACTCCACTCGAACCGCGTTGAGGGTTCTAAATGGCATAGTAGTTAACTTAGGCAACGAACTTTGCGGGGTTTTAGCGCAGCCTCACTATCTATAGTACTCGCCAGCTCTTGGGAGCATCGTAGCAAGGGGTATCTGCGTAGATCACCGCGTGCTGTGGCACCACTCCCGTGCGAGGCTGATTTGCGCTAAATCAGTAGTGACGCACGTCCCGCTGGCTTATTGGGTACTGATTATGTCTTCAAGCAGAGATATATATGCACTCTGACTGAAGATTTATCGTATATTTTTTATTAGGTTCTGCAACTTCAGAGAACGAAATATTAGCTGTACGGACTCTGGTCTCCCACTCACGCAACGCAACAGAAATAATCATAGCTCCTAAGTACGCCTCTCATCGACGAGCAGAGAGTAGGAATAACGTTATAACAAGGGGAGAACCGCAAATCTCGAATGTAAGGTCACAGGTTATGGCGCCAACTAGCGCCGACCGCACATGAAGTAAACGGAGCGGAATAGATGGGAAGAGACGGTATAGATTACAGCAAGTACGGCGCAATGAAGCTGAAAAACGTAACTGAATACACCGAGCACACGTCAGTAGAGTATTGAAGAATATTGGGACAAGCAATCGTTCTATCATTGATAAGGGCCCCTCCGTTTGCGAGTGCGCCTGTTGGCCAAGGAGAGGGGGGATTCTGAGCTGGAGCAGATCTATACAATCCAATACAAAAAAAACCCGAAAAAACTTACAGCTTATAATTCACAGTTTGAAATTATCACAAAAGTGAGTGCGAGAGCCCTCGGTGCGCCTGCTCGCTGCTGAAGTCAAAGTAAACTTTATTGTCATCTCCGCTACATACAGTCCAGTATATAGAGCAGGGGTCCCCAATCCCAGTCCACGAGGGCCGGTGTCCCTGCAGGTTTTAGATGTGTCCTTGATCCATCACAGCTGATTTAAATGGATAAATTACCTTCTCAACATGTCTTCAGTTCTCCAGAGGCCTGGTAATGAACTAATCATGTGATTCAGGTGTGTTGACCCAGGGTGAGATCTAAAACCTGCAGGGACACCGGCCCTCGTGGACTGGGATTGGGGACCCCTGATATAGAGAGACGAGACGACAAGGCTCCAGTTACAGCAGTGCAAGCAAACAAAAAATATATGTAAGAAGAGTAAGAAAATAAATATACACTTTAGGACCAGGGGTAAAGGGATCAATAACAATTTAAAATTTACAGTTTGATGATTTAAAGTCTCACACACAAGCCCTCGAAAGGGAGGGGGGCCGGCTGCTTCCAAATAGAGCACATTTCATTCTATAATGTTGTAAATCCAAGCCCATTATGTATTCATAATTTGAATCCTGGGTTGTGTGAAATCTCAGAAATACCCCTCGGATAATAGTGTAATTCTTGACCTTGCCAACTAAGGTGTAGGTGTGTTATGAGTTTATGTTGTTTGTTGTAGATTCCTGGGCTTATGGAAATGGGTTGTTCATTCTGGAGGAAAACTTAATTGAACCAAATGGAAGATTGTGACAAATAAAGTAACAAGTTATCAAAGACCATCATGGCTGACACTCAGTTCTGATATGAAAAATAGAAAAAGAAGAGGAGGAGTAAACGAGCAACAAGATGCATCGGTATTAGCAGATGTGCCTAATTGTGATAGATGGCAGGTCACACCTATAAGCAATAGGAATGCACGAATAACTTTATTAGAAGTGCCCCTAGAGTGAAACCTTAGCTAGATGTTAGTTGTCCGAAGAAGAGTATTTATGGCTTAAGAAGAGTGAGAGTGCAACAGTAATCAAGACTCAAACATCAAACAATACATTATGTGTTGACCATGTAGTTCTTAATGATAATAAGCTTAGGTACCATAATGAATCAGTTCTTGTTGAGTTTTGTACGCTGTTCTCTTATTGTATTTCGATCGGGAATTAATGACTTCGCTTTGTCGTGTCAGCCGTCCTCGTGGTCTCTCTTGGATATCTATGCATACTCTCTACTCTTCTTCATTTGCTGATGTCCGTGTTATTGTACAGTGGTTGTACAATGTTACTATGTACAATCCTTAGATGACTGTTTCGTCTTGCATAGTATTGTGTTAGTGTGCTGTGCTCGATGAAGTGTGGCTCGGTGCTGGTGTCCGGTGTGTGTGTGTGTAGTTGCTGTGATAGGGAGGGAGGGGGGTCCTACAACACGATAGAGGCTATGGCGCAAAAGCACCGCTGTTATAACCGCACGGTCGATTGGCTCGGCACGGTCGGTCAGTGGAACCCGGGAACCCCCGAGTCCCTAATTTCCCATACTCTAGCCCACCCACACACCAATCACAACAGCGAAGGTGGGACCAAACTATGACCCCCCACCCCCACTAGGTGATGGAGCTAATCAAAGGAGCCCAGAGCAATTGATCTGATGTGGTGGCAGAGGCTGTATCAAGACTAATGTAATCTAATAGATAATTTCTATATTGGTTAGAATTAAGATTATTTTTATTTTTCCAGTTCATGAGGACTGTTTTCTTGGCTATGCATAGGGCAGTGAAAACCATATGGGCTATATTCTTTTCTGAAGTGACATTATCTAAGCTGCCCAACAAACACACTAAAGGGGAAGTTGGAATGTTACATTTCAGACACTTTGATAAGTCTTCACATATCTCGCGCCAAAACTTCTGAACTGGTGGACAGAACCAAAGAGCGTGGATATAATTGTCCGGTGAATTGGTTTGGCAGTGTGAGCAGTTGTTGGTAGACGTAAAGCCCATCTTGAACATCCGATGACCTGTATAGTGCACTCTATGTAATATTTTAATACGATTACGATCTGGGCTTTCAACGATCATTAAAAATGACTGAGCCGATTATTAGCCCCTCCCTCATTTATCCGCGACACCTTAAAGGCCGGTCCGTGAAAATATTGTCGGGCATAAACCGGTCCGTGGCGCAAAAAAGGTTGGAGACCGCTGATTAAGAGGACCCGAGGGAAGCTCGGAAAGCTAAGCAGAAGTTATTTGGAGAGGAGAGTGACTGCCGTTGGTTGAAAAGAGAGGTAAAAAAAACTTCAGTGGTGTTGCACACTATTTTATATTATTTTTTAAAGTCATTTTCAATGTTATAACCCTTTAAAGCCGGTCAGAGCAGCACGCTCCGTTTTGTGTAACTATTTTTAAATCCCTGTAGAACCTGAACCGTGTAAGCTAGCAGCAATAATTTGTTTTGCATATGAAACCGGAGGAGTTGTACTTACATCTTATGCCATCAGCTTGTCCTCGGTCACGGTTTCCTTCCACATATAGCTTTGCAAAAATTGCATAAAAAGCGCTTGCAGGAACAAAAACATAATATTCCAGAAACACGCTTTGCCGATCCGATCAGCTGTTCGTAACACTTCCCACAGTGAAACAGACGTCAGCGCGAACTATCGCATGTCCGCCATTTCCTGCCCGAAACCGGAAGTGACGTCATTTTCGCGGAAATGTAGTTTTTTTACTTGTAGGCCTTAAAAGCCTATACTGGTCATGTTTGACTTTTCTGAATAGTTTCTGGGATGCTTAGAACTCGAATTGCACTGCTGGAAATAGTTTATTTTGATGCACATGCTGTTTTCTTTGCAAATTTGCATCATAGGATTGTTTTTTTGTTTTTCCTGCAGTATATAAAAATTGGTGTATCTCCAAAATAAAACTATGAAGACACTCAAAATAAATTTCCTGTTGTTGTAAACTATTTTTTGCAACTTTTTTGTATTTAAAGTTTTGAGGGATAAACCTCTTAAATTTCTCCAAGTAGAAATATATGTAAACAAAACAAAAACGATTTTCAATTTTTTTTGTAGTTTATTGCACTTTTTTGCAATTTATGTAATTACTATGGACTTAATGCATACATATTATTAAAATATGGGCTATAACAGTTGTATTGATGTATAGCAACTTGAAATGCTCCCACAAATGGCACTACAACATGTAAAAAAATAATATAAGCTCTGGCGGACTTGGTTCTATAGTAGGTCTTAAAGGGTTAAATAAATATCGTCAAATAATCGAGATCTCAATTTCAGTGAAAATAATCGTGATTATCATTTTTGCCATAATCGAGCAGCCCTACTGTATAGTGCACTCTATGTAGATATTTTGTATTGAATTAATTGAAGACTGGGATTTCTAATTAGATGAAAGGTTAAGCAAATCTGAGACCAGAAGTTTTGGTCTAAGTTAACTGATAAATCCGCTTCCCATTTTGCAATAGGAAGGGATA
>NW_024583029.1:40549-55393 GCF_018398535.1 Haplochromis burtoni
ATTAATGTAATTACTATGGACTTAATGCATACATATTATTAAAATATGGGCTATAACAGTTGTATTGATGTATAGCAACTTGAAATGCTCCCACAAATGGCACTACAACATGTAAAAAAATAATATAAGCTCTGGCGGACTTGGTTCTATAGTAGGTCTTAAAGGGTTAAATAAATATCGTCAAATAATCGAGATCTCAATTTCAGTGAAAATAATCGTGATTATCATTTTTGCCATAATCGAGCAGCCCTACTTTATAGTGCCTCTATGTAGATTTTGTATTGAATTAATTGAAGACTGGGATTTCTAATTAGATGAAAGGTTAAGCAAATCTGAGACCAGAAGTTTTGGTCTAAGTTAACTGATAAATCCGCTTCCCATTTTCAATAGGAAGTGATATTGATTCATCTGTTTTAGAAAGCATTCTGTATATTTTGGATAGTAATTTGGGGGTTTTAAGAGTAAGAAATTGAACCACACTTGGTGGTGTTTGTAGTTCAACTTGACCCGGTTTAAATTTCTTTTTTACTATGGATTTAATTTGTTGATATTCTAAAAATCTTTTCTTGTTGATCCCATATTGTGTAACTAGTCTGTCAAATGAAATAAATTCTGTTCCTTCTAGTATATGTTCTAAATATTTGATTCCTTTACCACTCCAATCTGAAAAGTTTATCATATTATTGTTTTGTAATATGTCAGGGTTGTTCCAGATAGGTGTACGTTTGCATGGGATTAATGAAGACTCCGTCAATTTTAGAAACTCCCACCATGCTGTCAGAGAAGAGCTGATGTTGATGCTTTTAAGCATTCATGTCGTTGGATGTTTGAGCTGATAAATGGTAGATCTGAAATCTCTAGATATGCAGGGGTGCCCAATCCCGGTCCTCGAGAGCTACCGTCCTGCAGCTTTTAGATGCATCCTTGTTCCCACACACCCGAATCAAATGAATGGCTTGTTATCAGGCCTTTGCCAAACATGATGGCATGCTGAAGAGGTAATCAAACCATTTGATTCAGCTGTGTTGGAGTAGGGATGCATCTAAAGCTCAGGATAGTAGCTCTCGAGGACTGGGATTGGGCAGCCCTGCTCTAGATTATTGGAAAGTGCTTGTTCCACATCTAGCCAAGGTTCATCTAAGAAGGTATGTTTTAGCCGACCTGAGATAAACTGAAGCCTGTTGGCTAAGAAGTAGTGCTGAAAGATATTGCAAATTGGGAAGTGGATTTATCAGGTAGTTCTAATCCTCCTTTATCCTTGGTCTTTTGTAGTGTTTTTAAGCTTATACGTGGGGGTTTATCTTTCCAAAGGAATTTAGACATAGTTGAATCTAGAGATCTGAACCAATCTTGTGGCGGTTTAGTTGGGATCATTGAGAATAAATAATTATTTTGGTAAGACCATCATTTTTATAGTGGCAACCCTTCCCATGAGTGATATGGGTAGACATTTCCATCTAGCAGATCACCTTCTACTTCATTTAAAAGTGGGATATTGTTTAATTTAGTTAGATCTCAAGCTTGGGAGAAACATTAATACCTAAATATTTTAATATTTATATTGCTGTTGGGGAATTATATAATATTTTTAACCAGTTAATGAAAGAGGATCCAAAACCAAATTTGTGTAAAGTTGCAAATAGAAATTTCCAGTTAACTCTGTCAAATGCTTTTTCTGCTCTAAAGAAATATTGTAGTTTCTAGGTTTTTACTGTATGAGTAGTCTATCAAATTAAGTAATCTACGTGTATTTGTTGATGAGTGCCTACCTTTTATGAAACCAGTTTGGTCAGGATGAATTAAGAGGGGGGTTATTTTCTCCAGTCTCTTTGAGAGAGCTTTGCAGATTATTTTAAGGTCTACATTTATAAGGGATATTGGACGATAGCTTGAGGGATATACAGGGTCTTTGCCTGGTTTTAGCAGGAGATTAATGTTTGTTAAAAAGAAAAAAAAACCAGCACGGGTTGATTTAGACTGCAACCCGAGTTCTGTGTATCATACTGCAGCATAATAATTTAAACCCATTCCAAAGAAGTCAGCAGGTGAACACACATGGTACGATGGTATGTTACATCTCCTCATGAACAATGCATCCACTGACTGGAACTGTTGTACTATTTAACTGCTTTCTTCGGGGGTGAGTTAAGAACCTGTGTGCATGAAGTGCCTGGGCTTTTGACCTAGCACATTAAGTCTTTTCTAGTTCTGTTTATTAAATATTTTCTGTTTTATGGTTTATTTCTTATTTAATCCATCCTCTTCCACTTATCCTTGTCAGGATGGGGTGGGGGCTGGAGCCTATCCCAGCTCCAACAGGGCGAGAGGCGGGAAACACTATGGACGGGTCGCCAGTCTGTGACAGGGCAAAGTTTTCTTATTTAAATGTAATCTTTCTGTTATTGCTTTGTGCTTTCAATCCTGAATAGTTAGTTTTACTTGCTGTTAGGGATGGGTATCGAAAACCGGTTCTTGTTGAGAATTCCCTTGGAATTGTTTGCCATTTTTGCAAACGATTCCCTTATCGATTCCAGTCGCCCCGAATGACGTCACCACGTTGCGGAGCGTCATTTACCTGGCAGGAAACATGGCGCGGCTCAAACGCTCAAAAGTTTGGATTATACTTTACGAGAACAGGATGACAACAGGGCAACTTGCAATACTTGCAAAGTAGATATTTCATTTAAGGGAGGAAACACTACGAATATGCAAAAGCATTTGCTCACAAAACACGCGAAAGCTGCACCTTACAGAGATGCGCTGTTTGTAAAGTGAACTGTTTAATTGAAGGCAGACATCTGATTCTATCATGGTCCTGGGCCATGTTGGCCCAGTATTCTTAGTTTTATGTATCTTTGTATTTCAGTTCCCTGTTTAGGCTCTGTTTCCTGAGTTGCCCTGTTGTGGTGTTCCCTGAGTGCTTTCCCTTTGTGACTCTCACCCCCTGTGTGCCCCTCTGTGTATCTGTGAGCCTTCGTCTCTCCTTATGTTTTATTCCATGTTTCCCCTGCCCGTTATGTCTAAGTTCTCCCCGTGCTCTCTCTCCCCCCTGTGTGCCCTCTCTGTATTTATGAGCCCTCGTCTCCCTTTGTGGTTGTTCCATGTTTCCCCAGCCCGTTATGTCTGTGTTTTTCCCCGTGCTCTCTCTCCTCCTGTCTGAACCTCTGTACTTCCTGTTTGACTCTGCCCGTCTCCCGTCAGTGTCTCGTTATGGTTATCTGTGTCAGCTGTGTTCCCCGTGTGTTCCCACTTTCCTCGTTAACCCTCTGTGTATTTCTGTCTGCGTCTCCCTCTGTTCGGCGTCGCGTTCTCCCTCATGTTGTGTGTTATTCTCCCCGTGGTTCGGTTCCTTGTACATCTCATGCTTTAGTTTTCCCAGTTTTAGTTTATTTTGTATTGCTTCTCGTGGCCAGCAATAAAGCTGTGTTTTTTGAGTTTATCCCCGTGTCTGTGAATCTGCATCTTGGGTCCTTCTCCTGCCTGCCACACAACGAATCATGACAGAAGAACGCGACCGCGACATGGACCCAGCAGTTCACAACCCCTCCGCTGAGCTCCGGGAGGATTTAATCTACACGGTGGAATATCACTGTCAGGAGTGGGAAGTGCTGCCAGGAGACGAACACCGGGAGGTCGTAGCCGTCCGTCTACAGCGGATGGTGTCCGGACTCCCGTGGCTGTTCGGCGCGCTGCACCCCCACATCCGGGACTTCCTCGTTTCCACCGTAGGCATCCGCCCGGAGCTGCCTCTCCAGTGTGAAGAGTCGGAGGACGTTCAGCCCGGTCCGCTGGAGGATTCGCGGTCCGGCTCGTCTCCTCCCCCTTCCCGGAGAAAACGGCGTTCACGTCGCCGGCGTTCCCGAGCAGCGGAGCAGTTTTCATCCCTGGGTGAGAGTGACTGTGCGTCACACTCTCAGCCCAAGTTTTCTGGACCCGGACTTCATGACTTTTCCACCACTGTGAGTAACTCTGTTTTGCCCGCCATTGTGTTTCCTGAATCGGATAACTCCACCACTGTGTGTTTGGACTCTAGAGACACTATACAGCGAGGCACCTCGGTGTCGGATCATTCACCAGTTGCTAGCAACCTTTGTGTTTTTGAGCCCTCTGATTTTTGTAAAGCTCGCAGTATGTCCTTTGATTTAACCGATATGAATGTGTTACATGTAGAGACAGCTGAACCTAAGACAGCTATCCTACACCAGACTCACCCACACACTGCTACCAGCATTGCAGCCCCACAGAACTGTTTTAACCAGCCTGTACACTCTGGGGTTTTCCAGTCTGAACTCAGCCACACACCACCACCATCATCAGCCAAACCATCTGAGACTGAGTGTTCTGTAACTGATGCTCCTTCTAGTAACTGTTTCATGTGCCAACCCGTTCTGTCTTTTGACATGTCCAGTGGTGCCCAGTCAGGTCCACAACCAGTGTTTAATCATTCAGTTTCTCGAGTGAGCGGTAACAAGATGGTCGCTTCCTTTGCTAAGCTAACTGAAAGACTAGGGTTAAGCGTTAAAGAGTTGCTTGATCAGGTCAAGTTTTGTGACCCACGGCAACGCATGCTTGATCCTGTTCGCTACTCCTCTGAACCTGTTGCTGTGAAAACTGTTGTGGGTGTTACTTCGCCCCTGACTGTGTGGCTCCCTCGCAGCCCTTCACAGCTCAGTTAGCTCCCTCGCAGCCCTTCACAGCTCAGTTAGCTCCCTCGCAGCCCTTCACAGCTCAGTCAGCTCCCTCGCAGCCCTTCACAGCTCAGTCAGCTCCCTCGCAGCCCTTCACAGCTCAGTTAGCTCCCTCGCAGCCCTTCACAGCTCAGTTAGCTCCCTCGCAGCCCTTCACAGTTCAGTTTCCCGTGTCCCCCTCAGTTCAGTTTCCCGTGTCCCCAGTGCCGCCTGTAGCGCAGGCCCCAGTAGCTCCAGTGCCGCCTGTAGCGCAGGCCCCAGTAGCTCCAGTGCCGCCTGTAGCGCAGGCCCCAGTAGCTCCAGTGCCGCCTGTAGCGCAGGCCCCAGTAGCTCAGCTCCCCGCGTCTCCAGTGGCCCAGTCCCCGATGGCAGTACGGTCCGCTGGTCAGCTTAACATTCAGCCAGGGGTCCCAAATCTCTCTGGCTCTGCATCGGCTCCTGCTGGGAGCTCGGATGAGCTCATCCAGGACTCCGCGGCTCCCACGCCGCCATCTACCTCGTCAGCTGGGGGGCCCGAGGGGCCCGTTCAGCCTCCTGTCTCCGCTGGAGGGTCCGAGGGGCCCGTTCAGCCTCCTGTCTCCGCTGGAGGGTCCGAGGGGCCCGTTCAGCCTCCTGTCTCCGCTGGAGGGTCCGAGGGGCCCGTTCAGCCTCCTGTCTCCGCTGGAGGGCCCGAGGAGCCCATCCAGCCACCGTCTGCTGCAGCTCCAGCCTGTGCTTCGTCTGCTGCAGCCTCAGAGCCTTCGTCTGCTGCAGCCTCAGAGCCTTCGTCTGCTGCAGCCTCAGAGCCTTCGTCTGCTGCAGCCTCAGAGCCTTCGTCTGCTGCAGCCTCAGAGCCTTCGTCTGCTGCAGCCTCAGAGCCTTCGTCTGCTGCAGCTCCAGCATCCGAGTCTTCGTCTGTCAGCCTCCGAGTCTTCGTCCTCGTCTGGTCCAGCCTCCGAGTCTTCGTCCTCGTCTGGTCCAGCCTCCGAGTCTTCGTCCTCGTCTGGTCCAGCCTCCGAGTCTTCGTCCTCGTCTGGTCCAGCCTCAGCTTGTGCTTCGCCTGGTCCGGCCCCCGCATCGCCACCGTCTGGTCCTGCCTCGTCTGGTCCTGCCTCGTCTGGTCCTGCCTCGTCTGGTCCTGCCTCGTCTGGTCCTGCCTCGTCTGGTCCTAGGCCCACCGGGCCTCGGCCTACACGCCTGAGACTGGAGAGCCGCCGCTGCCTTCCGCGCGGCCGGCCCCCTGAACTGCTCCGTCGTCTCCTTCGCCGCCGCCGCTGCCTTCCGCGCGGCCGGCCCCCTGAGCTGCTCCGTCGTCTCCTTCGCCGCCGCCGCTGCCTTCCGCGCGGTCGGCCCCCTGAACTGCTCCGTCGTCGTCTCCTTCGCCGCCGCCGCTGCCTTCCGTGCGGTCGGCCTCCGGACCAGCTCTGTCACCTGTGCCACCCGCCTGGTCGGCCCCCCGACCGTGTGACCCGTGAACTCTTGTGCCTGTGGGCTCTGGGTCGGCCCCCTGAACTCTCTTTGAACTTTGGTCTTGTGCTCCTGTGTTTTCTAGTTGTTTTGTTTCCTGTTCCGGGCCCTCCGTCCTGGGCCCCCGCCGCCCGCCCTGGGTCGTTTTCTGTTTGGTTTGGTTTTCCTGTGTTTGGGCTGTCTGGAGCCAGCCCTTGTGGGGGGGGTACTGTCATGGTCCTGGGCCATGTTGGCCCAGTATTCTTAGTTTTATGTATCTTTGTATTTCAGTTCCCTGTTTAGGCTCTGTTTCCTGAGTTGCCCTGTTGTGGTGTTCCCTGAGTGCTTTCCCTTTGTGACTCTCACCCCCTGTGTGCCCCTCTGTGTATCTGTGAGCCTTCGTCTCTCCTTATGTTTTATTCCATGTTTCCCCTGCCCGTTATGTCTAAGTTCTCCCCGTGCTCTCTCTCCCCCCTGTGTGCCCTCTCTGTATTTATGAGCCCTCGTCTCCCTTTGTGGTTGTTCCATGTTTCCCCAGCCCGTTATGTCTGTGTTTTTCCCCGTGCTCTCTCTCCTCCTGTCTGAACCTCTGTACTTCCTGTTTGACTCTGCCCGTCTCCCGTCAGTGTCTCGTTATGGTTATCTGTGTCAGCTGTGTTCCCCGTGTGTTCCCACTTTCCTCGTTAACCCTCTGTGTATTTCTGTCTGCGTCTCCCTCTGTTCGGCGTCGCGTTCTCCCTCATGTTGTGTGTTATTCTCCCCGTGGTTCGGTTCCTTGTACATCTCATGCTTTAGTTTTCCCAGTTTTAGTTTATTTTGTATTGCTTCTCGTGGCCAGCAATAAAGCTGTGTTTTTTGAGTTTATCCCCGTGTCTGTGAATCTGCATCTTGGGTCCTTCTCCTGCCTGCCACACAACGAATCATGACAATTCTTGTGTAATTGCTACAGAATATTTTGTTATACTTTGTTATTGCTACAGAAGAATATTTATTTTATTATTTTACATTTACAATTTTTTTTCCCGGGGACCCTGTGACACCCCATTGAAGAGCCGTAGGCTGTGGATCTCTTAAGATCTCACTGTTGGGTTTGTAAGGCCATGTTACTCCTAAATTTCTATCTTGTTCAAAGAGAAGATATAAAACAAAGTTCTAAGCTAATCGATTGAATCAGGCCATGTCTAATACAGAGAGAAGACGTATGTATACGCTGTATGGCTTTCTTCCAGATGTCTTCTGACATGAGTTCTCCAACCTCCCCTTCCCACGCCGCCTTAGGTTTGTCCCATGTATGAGGGCAGCCTTCAAGAATCAATGCATAAATCTTCGATATTGCTCTTTTAGTGGGCTGACTCAGGAAGTTTTGATTTTGTTATGCTTTTGTTTTGAAGTCCATTAACTTCTCTCTCTCTCTCTTGAAGTCAACTTCCTGAAGGCCTTAGTCATGGAGTGCACACATGATTATGGCCTAACGATGTTCACCTGAAAGGAGTGTTCCAATCACCCACTGATAGTGGGTTGAACCATCTGATGAGAGCTGAGGGGGGAGTGGGTTGAATTTTCAGTTTGATTTGATTTAGTTTGTTGGGATATTGTTTAACTAAGGGGTGTTTTGTAATCAGATATTTGTGAGGTGTGTCAAAATAACTGCAATGTTTCACTGTATAGGTTTTTGTTGCTGGGTTGTGTCGAGGTGGGAATAGGGCTGCTCAATTAATCGAATTTTAATCTAAATTACGATCTGGGCTTTCAACGATCATTACTTACTTTCTGTACAGCACTTTGTTCCTGTGCTGGGTATTTTAAAGTGCTTTATAAATAAAATTGGATTGGATTGGATTGGATTAAAAATGACTGAGCCGATTATTAGCCCGTCCCTCATGCTTTACTCTCGCGCTGCTCCGTGTGGCAAATCAAGCGCACCTCTCTGCATTTCGAACACGCGTCACAACAATTAAGAGGACCCGAGGGAAGCTCGAGAAAGTTAAGCATAAGTTACTTGGAGAGGAGAGTGACTGCCGTTGGTTGAAAAGAGAGGTAAAAAAAACTTCAGTGGTGTGGAAACATTATGGGTTCGCGGAGTCAGACGTGGATCAAGCAGACACAGTGTGTAAACTTTGCTACAGTGTCGTAGCTGCACCACAGAGCAACACTGCAAAGTTCACTAAACATAGATGTTTACATTTTTCATTTATTTTTTATATTGCAAACATTTGCACTGTTATCAGTATTTGCACACTATTTTATATTATTTTTGGCAATCTTTTAAGCCATTATTCAATACATTGTTATTGTTAAATAAATATCGTCAAATAATCGAGATCTCAATTTCAGTGAAAATAATCGTGATTATCATTTTTGCCATAATCGAGCAGCCCTAGGTGGGAAGACCTTTTACATTTTATTGGTGATGGTATGACCAGCATCTATTTAAGGAGGGGTTTGTTGAGAGGCTCGGGTGGTTTTATTTCTAGATCTGTTGCTGGTGAGCATGACAAAAAACCTCCGTACCAGAAAAAAGAGAGAATATATTCAAAGCTTTGAAAACAATTGAAGGCTCGTGTGGTTGTTTTTTCCATTTGGTCCCCTTCACATTGCCTTGCCACCCCTACAGTAAGGTTCTCTCTTTTTTCCACTGTATTTTCCACCTTATCGGTGTGGAGTACTTTTTGAGCTTTGCATGACAATAATTTAACTCAGAAATATCCACTGTAGGAACACTTTTCATTGCTGGCATATTTCTTAACAAACTATAGTTTAGTTGGCCTGAGTAGGACGCTGTTCAACCCCTTCCCAAGAGGGCTCAGGCTGATGATCTGGCCCCTGAGAGGAAAAGGCTTCTGGTCTTAGGGCTGCCTGAGCCTGAGATATGAACTCTGGGGGAGTCTTGTGTACCAACCACAAGGGTTGCCTACTCCAACCACTGGAGACTGTTTGCCGCCAGGTGTGCGGCCCACCAGTTGGACCCCCACAAGGCTGCAGCAGTTCCTGCAGTCCTAGCTGGAGGTGGGTAAATCTGCAGTCTCATTGCAAGGTATAGTTGCAGCGATCAAGGCGGTTCGTATTGTTCGCTCACCACTGCATGGGACTGACTTCTCCCCAATCTCCCAGTTTCTATGAGGCGCCCAGGCCTGGACTTCCAGTTCCCCCATGGAACCTTTACCTGGTTATTAGCCTTTCAGCATCCTCCTTTTGGGCCACTCAAGGACGCTGAGCTGAAATGACTCTCAAAACGGCCTTTTTGGTGGCCGTAACATCTGCAAGCTCCATGCTCTATCAGTCCACAGGGATTTCTGCAAAACGGGTGAACACACAGTTAGTCTATTCACACACACACACACACACACACACACACACACACACACACACACACAGGTAGAAAAGAAACAGAGAGCAACAAAGAACGAGAGCAAATAGAAAACAACTTTAACATTAAAGTTGTTTGATGAGGATAAAAACCAAGAAATCACAAAGTATGTTTTGATAGCAGGCAGGAAAGCCATGATTCTTGGGCAGTATAACTCAGGAAACTGGTGCTATTTATTATTCATGTTAACCAGGATTGGTTTGAACATTTTACTTTTGCATTCCAACTCCAGTAGCACCATCCCAGCTGACACTGAGCGAGAGGAGATCTTTATCCTATTGTCAGAACCATTTGCACCCACAACAATTAACTAACAACAGTGACACTGACCCGCAAGCTTCACAGCAGAGGTGTTATGTGCTTCAACACTGTTTTTGGTTTTTGTCAGGTCATCTTGACACACTCTTATCAAAATATTGCAAAGACTGCATGTGCCATTTTGTGCAAGATTTCATGCAAGTCATCTGTTGCACTATGAGGAGTTTTTCCATCATAGTCAGAAATCGTATTGATCAACAAAGACACTGATTTTTTATATATGTATATATGTATACATACATATACACATACGTATACATATACACATACAGTACGTATACATATATATATATATACAGATTAGCACACTAGCATCTTGCACCCTGCTGTTATGTGCTGGATTGTCTAAAGGGCATCTTTACACAGCCTGCACCTGGGGTCATGCCTTTTATGGTAGATCTAAGCCACTTTCAATCTTGTGCTTAGAGCTTGCTTGTGGCTGTCTTCCTGATGTACTCATGGATGTTTGTCGTTTCATCCTGGACAGTGTTTCTGACACTCACTAGTCCTGCTTCCTTCCTTCCGCTCGTCATACATTTTCAAGTTGCTGAAAATTGAGGTGATTGTCCCAGTAGGGTATATGATCCACGACAGAGCGTAGGTGTTGATTATCCAGATCTCGTTTTTCCCATTCAGCTGACTCCTCGGGACTTGCCTCACTCTCTGCACGTATGGGGTGGTTGCGGCTTTCCTAGGGGCCTCTTCATGGTTCTGTTTGCCTGGGATTCCCAGTTACTAGCAGCTGCCCTTAGTGTCTGTGATGTTGACTTCTGGTAGTGCTGTTCCCTCAGTTCTGAAAACCTTCCCTCTCTTCATTACCATCCAACTATCCAGTGGCATTGCTATAGATCCTCATTTTGTGGACCAGAGAATTGATGTCTTATTCAAATGGCTTGAAGTTGACCTCTAGTGTTGTTCGCCATCTACCCATCAAATTCCTGTTCTTAGGGGGTTGTTGATCTTGTACAGTTTTAGGCATTCCCATATCTCACAGTTTGGTGAGTCTGTTCTTACAGTCTAAGGCATTTGCTCAGTATCCCAGTAGCTGGCATCTTGTCCCTTTGGTGTTTCTGCCTCTTCCCTTCTGGACCCCACGCATGTACTGAGCAATTTGCCTGTTTGTTTTAGCTGTTATGATGGCTCAAATGAGCTTCAAAGCTGTGGCTATTGGCCTGTAGTTGGGTGGGATCAGTCCCTTCCAGGAGGAGCAAGATTGTCTGGCCTTCAATCACTCATTCTGGATGAGTCTCATCCAGTAGCAACAAGTTGATTTGTGCTGCCAGATAGTCATGGAGTGCAGATACAGCTGGTTGCTGGCCAACTTTTTCATATCTCAGGTGGATATCCAAGGCTGCGAGTCTTTGCTTGGGACTTTCTAAGGTCTCGAGTGTGGGCAGCTTGCTGTACTTCACCTTAAAACTTTGAAAAGATTCACAAGGAGTAAATTAATGTTCATGTTTGTGCATCAAGAGCGGCACACGTCTTCAGAAAAAAGGGTGCAATTGATGCATTGTGTGATTTCCTTTGTTTGAGAAAAATCATGAAATCAGAGATCAACACCTGACAAAGTAACCAAGACATAATAACCTAAAAATGAAAGAAGCCTCAATTTTACATTATCTCATTCCAAGACAGGCAGTAAGGTGACTGCACTTTAACCAGGTTTTTGCTATGCTAAAATATAAATTCTCTTCTCAGACTTTAAATGAATTATTTTGTTTTGCCATTTGGCACCGGTAATTCAAAATAATTGAATTTAGTTTGTCTAAACAATATGGGATTCATTTTGCATGTAGGGCAGATAGTCTGACTGTCTGCAAAAGAAATTGAATTGTGTCAAGACGGTGAAAAAACCATCAGCGTAATAATAAAGAAGAGACAATCATTGCTGGGCTGGAAAATGGATTCCATTTGTGTCTGAGGCACATTTCATTGTAGATCACACAATGAGTGACACAGTTCATGGTACAGAATTCATCAATTAATTTGCATCCACCTCCATTCATCCACCCCTCCTATGCTCTCTCTCTCTTGCTTTTCTGTTCTCTCTTTTGTCTATTGTATTCAAGGCATTTCTACTTTTTTCATGTTACCACTGAGTGGCACCTCTCCATTTTTAATCAACGACTTTAGGACTAAAGATAGTGCCTATTCTTCAGTCCAGTCAATGAGGTTTGGCTGTGTTATTGAATTATTCTATCAGCCGTCTGTCCCCACGATAAAGAATACATCCTATTGTTAAGAAATAGATTCCCATCTGGGAGAAGGAAAAAGGGAGTGTGGGAGAAGAATGGCTCTGTCATGTTCCCACCACCCTCATCTCCTGTGCTTGCCATGGATAACATCAGAGTCAGAGCCAGGAGGTTAAATCTGAGAGCTTTGTCAGGTGGAAATATGATGAACTGCATATATTACCAAGATTAAAATGAAATGAGTTGACATTAGACCAAAGCATGACTCAATTATCACAATGTGAAGCAACAACAGGAAAAGTGGAGCCATGGGCAAAGGTTCTGTTCACACGTGGCAACATTGTGGGTCCTAAGTTGACATCAAGTACATTGGTTCACACCTGATATTAGAATGCACCTCTGCATGCATCTCAAGTGATCAGATGCCACTTTATATGCAAATAAACGTGACTTTGAAGAAGAAATCTCTATGTGGTCGTTTTGCACCTCCTTGTAGCAGAGGTTCATGTTTTATTTATTTATTTCCAGACTTTTGGTAATAGGAATTGTAATTTGGGGTTTGCGAGTTTTAGTGGAGTGTAGACTGAAAATGCTTGTGATGCGTGCATGTCCACGTAAAGCAAGGTAAAGTCATACATGAATCAATGAATCAGCTTAAAGTAACTGAAACCAAAAGCAATAATGTTTTGACAAATTTATACTCACTATAGCTGTGGTTCAGCTTGACGTGTATTCAACCTGACGCTGGCCCCAGGAGTTGTGACTATGGACTTTGGCCACATGTCGCCATTTGCAAGGATGTTCATAGCAAGTATAAACTGTCAGTTTATTCAACCCTTCAAAGTTAGATCACAATCATGCAAATGATCTGGTCTTAACTGAATCAACTAATAAAAATAATATAGGACAAAAGTTAAAACCGTTACGTCTCATTTGCCTACCAGGTCGGAGATGTTCAGGTTTATTAATAATAATAATAATAATTTAATAATAATAATAATAATAATAATAATAATAATAATAATAGTAAATAATAATAATAATAATAATAGATAATAGTATAATAATAATAATAAATTTATTTATAAAGTGCCTTTCAAGACACCCAAGGACACTGTACAATAGGATAAAACACATAATAGAACAATGACACAATGAAGAACAATAAAACAAAAGCACAAGATAAAATTAACAAACAGTGGGTTCAAAGTGAATATGCAGATTTGAACAGATGGGTTTTGAGTTGAGATTGAAACTTAGGGAGAGAACCAATGTTTCTTATATCTGGGGGTAGAGAGTCCCACAGCCTGGGAGCAGAGCAGCTAAAAGCTCTGCTTCCCATGGTGGTGAGGCGGAAGGAAGGTACAGCAAGCTGGATAGAAGAAGAAGAACGAAGTGAGCAGGCAGAAGAGGTAGTGCTTAACAGGTCAGAAAGGTAAGGAGGTGCAAGGTTATGAATGGCCTTGAAGGTGAGCAGAAGAAGTTTGTATATTATCCAGAATTTCACAGGGAGCCAGTGAAGTTCCTGAAGAACAGGAGTGATGTGCTGGTAGGAGGGGTTCTGGTGATAATGCGAACAGCAGAGTGCTGATTAGAAGATCATTAGTTTACTTTAAGTAAAGCAGTTTCTGTCCTGTGACATGAACAAAAACCAGATTGAAATCTCTTATAGATGTTATTATTAACCAGGTGTGAATGAAGTTAAACTGCAAATACCTTTTCGAGTATTTTAGAGATGAAGGGTAGATTAGAAATCGGACAGAGGTTGTTAAAGTTGTTAGGATCTAAAGAAGGTTTTTTTCAGTATGGGAGTGACTGAAGCAATCTTGAATAAGAAGGGAACGAAACCGGTGATGAGTGAAGAGTGAATGATAGCAGAGATGAGTGGGAGTAAGGAAGAGAAGCAGGATTTCACAAGCCCTGTAGGCATAGGGTCAAGTTGACATGTGGCAGACTTTGATTTACAAATAAACTCAGAAATATCAGATAAATCAGGAAGATGAAAAGTGGAAAACAGCTCAAAATAGAGAGAAGGTTCTGGAGAGGGAGCAGACACAACATCCAGTCCAGTCAGGTCACATGCAAGGCACTCTAGGGGACTAAAGGTATCAACGATAACTGGCAGGACATTTAACTGCTGACGAAAAATGATCGTGAGACCACCCCCACGACCTGAGCAGCGAGGTTTAGAAAAGTAAACAAACCCCGGAGGAGTAGATTCATTTAGCTCAGAAAAGTCATCAGGTTGTTGCCAGGTTTCAGTTAAACAGAAAAAGTCAAACTTACAGTCAGATATGAGGTCTTGGATGAGAGGTCCCTTATTTGTCAGTGAGCGGATGTTTAGAAGACCAAAGTTGAGTGGAGTATTTTCTTTTTCGCTAATCGCGGTGGACGCCCTGGTCAGGTGGGCTAGAGATCGGTGGTTGACAGCCCGATGAGGGTTTCTGCGAGGTTGGCGAGTAGCAGACCAAAACGAATTAATTTTGTCTGCTTTGTCTGGAGTTGAGGAAAATTCTGCGGGACCCACGATGGCTGTATCTCCGGCGAGGCTTGGAAGTGATGTCCAGGTGGTAGTGGAGCTCCGCCGGCGATGGGAGCGGCAGCTGACCGCGAAGGCACAGGATCTCAGCGGCCGTATAGTGGAGCAGTCCAGCCGTAGGATGGTAGACGAGCGTCAGGAGAATCCAGAATAGTGCTGACCAGCTCCAAAACATCTTGGCCCACATCTTAGACAATGTGGAGGAAAAAGAGCAGAGCCTCAGATCAGATCTGTTAGCTGTTACTCTTTCAAGGATGTTTGAGATGAAAGGAAGGTTGGAGATTGGCCTATAATTAGCTAAGACTGCTGGGTCTA
>NW_024583029.1:57777-63964 GCF_018398535.1 Haplochromis burtoni
ATAGATGATAACAAATACACACAAAAGGGGTGTTTTTTGTTTTGTTTTTTTATTTTTTGCTCATAAGCAGAGAGTGCTTGCTAGTGCTATCCTTAGACGTTAAACGTGATGAAACTATTCAGGAAAAAACGCCGCGTATATATTGTTTATCATGACTCTACGTGGCCTATCAACACAATTTAAAAACTGGTATACATCACCTTGTTGCTTTGTCATCTTAAAGTGGTCATGTGATTGGCTTACCACGACTACTATATTCTTCCTCATGTGATTATTTTGCCCCCTTAGCTCCAGGTGTTGTGCCAAAAAGTGATCGTCTGCTAGAAAGTGATCGCCGTCCGCGTGAGCGCGCAGCTGCTGAAAGCTGTAGCGCCCAGATTGCTTACAGCTACTTCTGTGTAACTGATATAAGATGCGGTAAGCTGAACACAGCTTCAACTGTCTGTTTGTTGAAAATAGTAACGTGACCGCACCACATTTTTTTTATTAGTAGTAACAGCGTTGTATCAATAGAAATAAATGGTAAATGGACTGATTCTTATATAGCGCTTTTCTACTCTACCGGAGTACTCAAAGCGCTCTATACAACATGCCTCATTCACCCATTCACACCCACTCATACAAGCACTTCCTTCTATACTTAAGTGCAATCTAAGCATTCACACACATTCACGCTCCGATGGACGCATTGGAGAGCAACTTGGGCTCTGTATCTTGCCCAAGGATACTTGGCATGCAGACTGGGGAAGCCAAGGATCGAACCACCAACCTTAGTAACGCCGTTATTCCCATCACTGCCACCGGCAGATAGAAGAAGTGGCTGAAATCCTCCTAGTGGCACAAAGCTTGACTGAAATACAGGGGCACTAATCATGGCAGCACAGGAACAAGCTCTGAGGACAAGAGCCATAGAGGCTGGGGTCTGTCACACCAGGCAAGACCCCAGGTGCAGGCTGTGCAAAGATGCCCCTGAGACAATCCAGTGTCATGGTTGGCTGTGTGGCAGGCAGGCAGGAAAAAGGACCCAAAATGCAGGACTCTCAAACATGGAGGTAAAACTCAAAGCACAGCTTTATTGCTGGGAAAAACCTCTTAATAAATTAAACTGACCAAAAAACAAATTAAAACTCTGGACAGAGGAACTAAGGACTGAAACACTGGAAGAGGAAAAACTAAACAGGAGCATGAGACAAAACACACAGCATGTTGTGGGTACAACACGACAGAGAGCACAGGAAAACACAGGGCTTATATACACAGGGGAGTAATCAGGGAATGGGCAACAGGAGGGAGACACAGCTGGGAGAGATTAGGGCTACCGAGACAGGGGCAGGTAAAGCTGGCTAGTCGTGTCCAAATTCATGGGCTGCATCCTCCTGAGGACCCGGCCTTCGCAGTCTACGTGGGCTGGGTCCTCAGAAGGTTGGGTAGGCCGGAAGTAAACGGCTGTGAATTTGGATGGTCTAGCCTTTTGATTAGCGTCACCGCTGTCTCGGTGGAGTTTAATAAACTCGGCCGTCTGCTCCTCTGCAGATGATCTGTTAGCTGTTTGACAACTACTCTTTCAAGGATGTTTGATATGAAAGGAAGGTTGGAGATTGGCCTATAATTAGCTAAGACTGCTGGGTCTAGAGATGCTTTTTGAGTAAAGGTTTAACTACAGCCAGCTTGAAGGCCTGTGGTACATAGCCGATCATTAGAGATAGGTTGATCATATTTAAGATCGAAGCATTAATTAATGGCAGGACTTCTTTGAGCAGTTTTGTAGGAATGGGGTCTAAAAGACACGTTGATGGTTTGGAGGAAGTAATTATTGAAGTTAACTCAGAAAGATCAATTGGAGAAAAAGAGTCTAACTTAACATCAATGGTACTAAGAGTAGCTGTAGATAATATTACATCTGTGGGATGATTATTGGTAATTTTTTCTCTAATGATAAAAATGTTATTTGTGAAGAAGTTCATGAAGTCATTACTAGTTAACGTTAAAGGGATGGTTGGCTCAACAGAGCTCTGACTGTTTGTCAGCCTGGCTACAGTGCTGAAGAGAAACCTGGGGTTGTTCTTATTTTCTTCAATCAGTGATGAATAGTAAGATGTTCTGGCTTTGCGGAGGGCTTTCTTATAAAGCAGCAAACTATTTCTCCAGGCTAAATGATGATCCTCTAAATTTGTGACACGCCATTTCCTCTCCAGATTACAAGTCATCTGCTTTAGGGTACGTGTTTGAGAATTATACCACGGAGTCAGGTACTTCTGATTAGAGACCTTAGTTTTCACAGGAGCTACAGTATCCAGAGTCGTACGTAGTGAGGAGGTGAAATTATTACAGTTTTTTCTGAATGCTTAAACCCTAACTGTGATTCCTGTAGCACAATCTCTAAAACTATTCAGACTTATAGCAAAACCACTCACTGAGTTTGCAAAACTAAAAGCACAAAAACTGCTTTGCACTCAGTTTGCAATTTTGTAACACACACTTTGCAAAACTGTAGGCACAATTCACTGCACAACACTCAATTACCAAATTTCCAACACACTCCTAGCAAAAGTATACACATGTATGGCTATCATTAACACTAATTTGCCAACTGTCTGGCACACTTTCACATGTGAAAACTTTTTTAGATAATTAGTTCACTTTGCAATCAGCCTAAGCACTATAATACAGGTAAGCTGTGTGTGCGGAGTACAATGGAGGGAGCAGAAAGAGTGAGAAGTAGAGGAGGCCGAGGAAGAGGACGTGGAGGTGAAGAAGTAGGATGAAGAGGACGACAAGGACAAGGAGGAGCAAGAGGAAGATGAGGGGGAGGAAGATGAGGAGGGGGGAGAGGAAGGGTAGGAAGAGTAAGAAATAGAATTGCTGATGACATCAGAGCTACAATAGTGGACCATGTAATCAACCGTGGAATGACCCTGAGGGTAGCTGGCCAACGGGTCCAGCCTAACTCGAGCCGCTACACTGTAGCAAGTACCATAAGGACATCTTGAAATGAGAATCGGTTAGTACAGTCACTTCGCACAAAGATTTGTAGCACTGCCATATGCCAATGAGAAACACACCAATACCATTGATGTAAAAATACTGAAATTGTTACTTTACAGAATTGCTAGATGACCAGATGCTGGGGGCAGAGGAAGCATGTTCACTGCAGACCAAGTAACCCATATAGTCATTATGGCGATTGCAAATAATCCTATACTTGGAAATAAACACTTGTGTTTGTTTTGATGTGTTTGAATAAACACCAGTACTTGAAGTTTGGATCCCTCTATGCTTATGGATCTATGACAGAAGTATGAGCTCAAACTGACATAGCCTACCTTGTGCACAGAGAAAGCAAAAGCCAGATGTGTTTTGTATTCATACCATCAGTGTGCAGTTGGCGCATTGTGTGCTTAGTAGATGATGGCTTGTGTGTACTGTTTGATACGGAAACACCATTTTTACGAAGGTGTGAAGAGTTAATCTAGCTGTGTTTGCTTTTGCAAGAGAACTACAATGTTTTGATTATTGGGTGACAGGTTTTCTTATTTGTGTGAAGAGTTTTGCAAAATTAGCCAATAGTTACAAAAAATGTGCTTAAGCAATCAGAAAAAACTGTAACAAGATGATCACCTCTGTTGGGGTAGCGTTCAGATAGCTGCTCTGCTCTATGTTGGTACAGGGCATTGAAGATGATAACAGTGGGTGGATTATATTCTTAAACTTAGTTACAGCACTTTCAGAAAGACATCTACTTTGATAAAGTCTACTCTCCACCGCTGTGTAATCAATTATTGTAAATGTAAATGTTATCAGGAAATGATCAGACAGGAGAGGGTTTTCAGGAAACACTGTTAAATGTTCAGTTTCTATGCCATATGTTAAAACAAGATCTAGAGTGTGATTAAAGTGGTGGGTGGGTTCTTTTACATTTTGAGAGAAACCAATTGAGTCTAATAACAGATTAAATGCCATGTTGAGGCTGTCATTTTTAGCATCTACATGGATGTTAAAATCACCCACAATAATTATTTTATCTGAGCTGAACTAAATCAGATAAAAAGTCTGAGAAATCAGACAGAAACTCTGTGTAAGGCCCAGGTGGACGATAGATGATAACAAATACACACAAAAGGGGTGTTTTTTGTTTTGTTTTTTTATTTTTTGCTCATAAGCAGAGAGTGCTTGCTAGTGCTATCCTTAGACGTTAAACGTGATGAAACTATTCAGGAAAAAACGCCGCGTATATATTGTTTATCATGACTCTACGTGGCCTATCAACACAATTTAAAAACTGGTATACATCACCTTGTTGCTTTGTCATCTTAAAGTGGTCATGTGATTGGCTTACCACGACTACTATATTCTTCCTCATGTGATTATTTTGCCCCCTTAGCTCCAGGTGTTGTGCCAAAAAGTGATCGTCTGCTAGAAAGTGATCGCCGTCCGCGTGAGCGCGCAGCTGCTGAAAGCTGTAGCGCCCAGATTGCTTACAGCTACTTCTGTGTAACTGATATAAGATGCGGTAAGCTGAACACAGCTTCAACTGTCTGTTTGTTGAAAATAGTAACGTGACCGCACCACATTTTTTTTATTAGTAGTAACAGCGTTGTATCAATAGAAATAAATGGTAAATGGACTGATTCTTATATAGCGCTTTTCTACTCTACCGGAGTACTCAAAGCGCTCTATACAACATGCCTCATTCACCCATTCACACCCACTCATACAAGCACTTCCTTCTATACTTAAGTGCAATCTAAGCATTCACACACATTCACGCTCCGATGGACGCATTGGAGAGCAACTTGGGCTCTGTATCTTGCCCAAGGATACTTGGCATGCAGACTGGGGAAGCCAAGGATTGAACCACCAACCTTAGTAACGCCGTTATTCCCATCACTGCCACCGGCAGATAGAAGAAGTGGCTGAAATCCTCCTAGTGGCACAAAGCTTGACTGAAATACAGGGGCACTAATCATGGCAGCACAGGAACAAGCTCTGAGGACAAGAGCCATAGAGGCTGGGGTCTGTCACACCAGGCAAGACCCCAGGTGCAGGCTGTGCAAAGATGCCCCTGAGACAATCCAGTGTCATGGTTGGCTGTGTGGCAGGCAGGCAGGAAAAAGGACCCAAAATGCAGGACTCTCAAACATGGAGGTAAAACTCAAAGCACAGCTTTATTGCTGGGAAAAACCTCTTAATAAATTAAACTGACCAAAAAACAAATTAAAACTCTGGACAGAGGAACTAAGGACTGAAACACTGGAAGAGGAAAAACTAAACAGGAGCATGAGACAAAACACACAGCATGTTGTGGGTACAACACGACAGAGAGCACAGGAAAACACAGGGCTTATATACACAGGGGAGTAATCAGGGAATGGGCAACAGGAGGGAGACACAGCTGGGAGAGATTAGGGCTACCGAGACAGGGGCAGGTAAAGCTGGCTAGTCGTGTCCAAATTCATGGGCTGCATCCTCCTGAGGACCCGGCCTTCGCGGTCTACGTGGGCCGGGTCCTCAGAAGGTCGGGTAGGCCGGAAGTAAACGGCTGTGAAATTGGACGGTCTAGCCTTCTGATTAGCGTCACCGCTGTCTCGGTGGAGTTTAATAAACTCGGCCGTCTGCTCCTTGCTATCTAAAATATAACAGGACACTGGCGTAAATTCTCGACCGTCTCACACTTCTGTTTAATCAGTTTTCTGTTTGACGTTTAGTCAGCTGTGTGAAAACCAAGGAGGAACCCACCCGGGGGATTAATAAAGTTTTATTTTATCTAATCTAATAACTTTAATCTCAGCCAAACCGATTTACTCACGAACAAACAAAACACTGAAAAAAGCCCAACAATAACATTTTTAGGTTGTCTAAGTGACTTATATATTACGTTTAACCTGAGCAGCGAAACTCCGCGGTGATCTGAAAATGATGTGCCGTTCTCGGCGGTTTCAGTGACCCTCGATCTCCGACTAGCTATCGAGCTGGTGGGTAACAGACGTCTCCGAAAACGTCGAAGCACTTTTGCAAATATGCGATATCTTGATAAACCGAGCAGATATTTGATGTTTACACAGCTACTTTCTCGCCTGAAAATATGTTAAAAGTTTATTTTGTGACCCAGAAAGATTAATAAGAGTAATTTTAAAACTTAGTAGCGGCCGCCATTGTTGGAAACTGGAGTTTGGCTGGGCCGCGCTAT
>NW_024583029.1:63989-84930 GCF_018398535.1 Haplochromis burtoni
GAATTCTGGGATATGGTGGGCCACAAAGGACACACCCGACCCATCCTTCAAATTCGGGGAAAAGGAGGACGCATTTGTCGGCTGCATTCAGAGGAGTCTACGAATTGGGACAGTCGCTGTGACGTAATCGGTCTACAAATGCGGCCTCAGGAGGATGCAGCCCATGAATTTGGACACCCCCTCTGACATAGGACTGGGACTGTCAAAATAAAACAGGAAATAAGAAACAAATTACAAAAACACAAACTTGAAACTGAGAGGTAGATAGAAAGAATATACTGTAACATATAAAACAGAGACTTAACAGAGACAGTGACTTAAACTAAAGGCCAGAACACCAAATAATGTAAAGAGAACACAACCAAGAATAACCCTTAATACAGAATCAAACCAGCACAACTCAAAAACCCGAACAAATCATACTTTAGAAAAACACCAAAACAGAAACAGAAAATGCTGGGTCAAAATGACCCAGAACCGTGACATCCAGCACATAACAACAGGGTGCAGGGCTAGGCACTCAGGTATGTACCGGCTCACTTCTGGTGGCTGCTTGGTGGAGCCTGGCACCTGTGGCTCAGTTGGGCCTCTTCCGGTGGGTGGGGGGCCACTGGACCTGGGGCTCGATCCACTCTGGTGCGGCTGGCTGCCAGCAGAACCCACAGGCACGTCACTACAGTCCCCTGTGACTTCTGCACGGCTGCTGGGTGGCCCCACGTTTGGGGCTCTCCTCAATTCTTTCCAGGAGGGTGGAAATCTGAAAGCTTTTTTCATTTTGAATATTTTATATTAAAACTAAATTCAGCCAGATGTTGGCAGTTCTGGGTCGTCTGTTCTCACCTTGGAGAGTTTTTCATTTTGGAACAGGTACAGTCAACTTTTGGCTTATTTTCCTTTAAAGCAGCTCATCTTCCTCTAAGTCAGGGGTCAGCAACTTGCGGCTCCGGAGCCGCATGCGGCTCTTCAGCCTCCTTGTAGCAGCTCCCTCTGGACTTTACAAAAAAAACCCAAAAAAAACCCCAAAAATGAAAGGTATTTCGAAACTCATTTTTATTCATACATGATTATTAGTTTACTTTTTTTACCTAGTTATCTTGGAGTTTGAGTTGATACTATCTAATTTTAAAAAAGCAATTTTTAATTTATAATTTTTCAACAAAAATATACGTCACATCAACGTCAACAGACCCCGCCTTTACCTGCTGGTGGATTTTAGAGTATGCTAATCCTGCAAAAGGCTAACCATGAAAAAATCCCAAAAAAGAAAAGTTTCGGAAGAAAATAAAGAGTTTAATTCAGTGTGGACATATTTATTTGCATTCACCGCCAACGACGCTGGCTTACCTGTGTGCTTAATATGTGCCGAGAGAATATCGAACAACAAAAAATGTAATGTTAAAAGACATTTTCAAAACAAGCACTTAGCATTTGCTGAGAAATACCCATTCGAAGATGAGCGAAAGAGAGCAATTTCGGAACTGCTGTGAAAAGCTGAAGAGAGCAAACTATCTTTCAAGAAGTGGATCAGCTCTCCACAGCCAACTAGCTAGTTGAGTGGCAGCTCTGGAGATTGTAAAGAGGGGGAAGCTGTTCACAGACGGAGAATATTTGAAAGAATTGTTCATAAAAACATCAGAGCATCTATTCTCCGACTTTAAAAACAAGGGGGAAATTGTTCAGAAAATTAGAGAAATGCCTCTCTCCGCAAAGACCGTCAGAGACAGGACCATTAAAATGGCAGAAAACATCAGCCGTAAGCAAATTGATGACATCAATTCAGCTCAAGCATTTTCAATTGCCTGCGATGAGTCAAGTAATGTAAACGATGTTGAGCAGACAGCACTGTTATGCAGATATGTCAACTGTGATGGGCCTCAGGAAGAACTGATTGAACTCATACCGCTAAAGGGCCAAACACGAGGGCAGGACATTTGTGAGGCTGTTGTGAGTTGTCTAGAAGCGAAAGGAATAAACACCACTCACCTGGTGTCAGTGTCTACTGATGGGGCACCCAGTATGAGAGGAGCATAGAAGGGCTTTGTGAATTTGTTTCAAAAGTTACTGGATCGAGAGCTGATGGCTTTTCACTGCATCCTCCACCAAGAAGCACTGTGCGCACAAACATTCCCCCCCGAATGTGTCGAAGTGGTGAACGTTGTTAGTGATAGTGAACAAAATAATTGCGAACGGGTTAAGCCACCGACAGTTTTGTTCATTGTTAGAAGAAGTCGACAACGCATATGCAGATCTCCTGCTGCACAACAAAGTCCGGTGGCTGTCCAGGGGAGAGGTGCTGAAACGCTTCGCTACCTGTCTGGAGCATGTGAAAACGTTCTTGGAAAGCAAAGGCCTCCGCTATCCTGAACTGGAAGACCTCGATTGGCTGGGTAAATTTTACTTCATGGTGGATATGACAAGTCACTTGAACACGCTGAATACAAATCTACAAGGAAAGGGAAGCACGGCCCTGCAGATGCTGGAGAATGTTTTGGCATTTGAGCGCAAGATGACAGTGTTCGCAAGAGATGCACAAAAACGTACGCTCTCTCACTTCCCCTCCCTAAGAGAGTTCAAAGAAGCGAACAATGAAATAAATTATGAATATTTCCACCGTGCCATCATTGCAATGCAAGCTGCATTTGGAGAAAGATTCAGTGATTTCAGAAAGGAGAAACATACTCTCTCTTTCCCTGTCACACCGCTGGACATCGACCCATCTCTGCTGAACACAGTTGCATTCACCGGAGTATGTAAGTCTGATCTAGAAATTGAACTGGCCGACATAGCGGATAAAGATTTGTGGGTAAATAAGTTCAAAACACTGACGGCGGATCTTGAAGAAGTCGCCCGTCAGAAGGCTACGCTCGCTAAAGAGCGCAAATGGAGTGATATGGAAAAACTCCCCCACCCCGACAAACTTGTTTTTGAAACATGGAGTGCCATTCCTGACATGTATATTAATGTGAAAAAGTATGCATTTGGAGTCCTGTCCATCTTTGGCTCAGCATACTTATGTGAGCAAGTTTTCTCAAGCATGAATTTTATAAAGTCCAAACACTGCTCCCGCCTCAAAGATGAGAGCCTACAGTCCTGTATGAAGATCAAAGTCACATCTTACAGCCCCGACATAGGGAAGATCTCCAGCGAACTTCAGACACGGAAGTCACATTAAAATGGTGAGGTCAATAGTATTTTACAAGCTATTATTTTTCAGAAAAAAAAATATTTTAGACTCCGAACTGATGTAGATTTTTTGTATGTTCAGGTGCTTCAGTTGATTGCTGGCTGAGCAAAAAACCCGAAGAGGACGAGAGAACACTGACATGGACTTGTCAAAGAATCTCCTAATTTTCTTTTTCTTTTAAAAGCTGCTAAGCTTCAGCTACATGTTTTATTTGTATTAAAGTTACTTTAAGGTACTTTTACAAAAATATATGGCGGACTTAAATAGGCCTACAGTTAGCATTTTAATTTATTTCAAAGCAGGCCTACAAATGCACATTGCACTTCTGTTTGTTTTATTCAGTGGTTGTAACAGGTAAAGTAAAAAAAGGATGAAAAGTTAAATTATTACGTTATTTTTTGCGGCTCCCTACGATTTTTTTTTTTTGGCAGAAGAGGGACAAAATGGCTCTTTTGATGATAAAGGTTGCAGACCCCTGCTCTAAGTGATTAATGTGCTTAGAGGGAGGGGGAGGGGGAGACCAGCAAACGCCAGGCGGTACATACACATGTGTCTCAGTGGTGTGCTACAAAGTATGAGAGCACAATCTGTCGTAGTTTCATGTCACCCTGGAAAATAGTCACAGGACTCTGAGATTTTAGAAGCATTTTGTGATTAAGACATATAAACTGAGGACATTTCTGTATCTTCACTATTTTAACGTTGATAATGAAAGCGAAGCAGATGGATGGCTTTGACAAATAAGATTTTTTATATAGACAAACTATTAGAGCTACTAAAAATTGAAAATATATATATATCTATATATATAGAAAGAGAGATATGGATATTTAAGCCTTATTTTCTATTCTTCAGTATGCATTTATATGTATATGCTGGTACTTGACATTTTATAGAATCACTCGTGGGTTAGTTAAAGCCCAAGACAGTAATAAACCGTACATCTACACACCTTTGTGTCTGTGTGTCCATGTGTATCTGCATGTTAGTGTGTGTACAGTGTTGCGTGAAACTGCTTACCTGGAAAATTGTTAGGTTGATAAACCCACTGTGACCCCCCCCCCCACTTCACTATGTCATCTGCTGACATGTACAGAAAAGTGGAATGTAACTCTCTGTGCAGGTATGTGTGTGTGTGTGTGTGTGTGTGTGTGTGTGTGTGTGTGTGTGTGTGTGTTCATACGTTCACTCTCAGGTTCATCTTGTTGTGATTTCCTGGATGTTATTGCCTGATTGTGACGATAACAGGTCTCTGTCAGCAGTCTGCAGAAAACCAGCTATAAGCATTTCTGCCCCTTTAGTACCAACAGAGAGCCTCTCTCTCTCTCTAACACACACACACACACACACACGACACACACACACACACACACACACACACACACACACAATTTGTTAATGCTGCCATATATATCAGGCTTCCTACTGCTTCATTAGTTTTGGGATCATTGCTGCTGGCTCTTCTCTGCATTCTAGCTCCTCTTAATAAAACTAAATTAAAAACTTACTGCAAAGTTATTGCAACTCCATAATTGAAGTGCACATTAACTGTTGTAGAATGTCAGTCACAGTAAAGTCACATTCTTTTATTAAAATAACACAATAGATTTGAAATCTTAACCCATAGCAGAACTTGTGCGTGAATGGGTGGATGACTGGATATGTAAAGCGCTTTGGGGTCCTTAGGGACTAGTAAAGCGCTATATAAATACAGGCCATTTACCAACTTTAAAATGAAACAACCCGCTGTTAAAATAGACCATTATTTTTAATTTTCACTTTTTTCACTGTTTTGGGCACATTGTGTCAGCTAAAAGCATCAGCTTTTGTTTCAAACTGATCTGAGTTGTGTTTGAACAATCTTTGCAGGTGATGAGAGCGCAAACACATGAGCCCAGTTAAGATAAGAGCATGCTTGTCATATTTTTCTGACTTTAACAAGATTTTAAACTGTGAATTTGTCACTCATGGTGACACAGCTAAAGTACCATTCTGATGTCATGTCATTTTGTGTGTTTAAGTCAGTGTATGGTCGGGGTGGAGGAGGGGGGCGGGGGGGGGAGTAGAAAAGCACCGCATAAGAACCATGAGAACTGTTTACATTAGGATCATATTGGCTACCAGATGAGTTTAGGTTTAAGTTTATGAGCCAGATAACACACACCAATTAGTTAGGAATGTCTAAAATAGCAGGAATGTCTTGACCTGGATGACCTCTAATCTTCTGCTTCTAAAGTCAGCATGTCTCCATGCTAAAGTATATAGTTAGGGCTGCAGTTGGTGTAGGCCGCTGGGGGATTCCCATGATGTGTTTCTTCTTCACTCACTATGTGTTAACAGACCTCTCTGCACTGAATCATATCTGTTATTAACCTCTGTCTCTCTTCCACAGCATGTCTTTATCCTGTCTTCCTTCTCTCACCCCAACCAATCACAGCAGATGGCCCCGCCCCTCCCTGAGCCTGGTTCTGCCGGAGGTTTCTTCCTGTTAAAAGAGAGTTTTTCCTTCCCACTGTCACCAAAGTGCTTGCTCATAGGGGGTCATATGATTGTTAGATTCTCTGTATGTATTATTGTAGGGTCTACCTTACAATATAAAGCACCTTCAGGGGACTGTTGTTGTGATTTGGTGCTGTGTAAATAAAATTGAATTGAATTGAGTTTGCAACGTCATTTCTTTTCTCAGTGAACTCCTCACTTTTCATGTTTGTTTCAAAACATTAAAAGAAAGCAAGTGTCAGCTGGAAGCTTCTGATTGGGACTCAACCAGGCGGTGACATGTCCACTGTCTATGTCCATCTTTTACAAACACCCAGTGTATTGCAATGACTCTTCTGGTGCTTGTATAGCAGTGTTACACAGGGATTCTTCTTTAATAGCAGGAAGCAGTCTTTGACATGTTCAGAGTGGCGCTCGGGTTGATTCTGTTCTACTGTTAGGTTTTTCACGACAGTAGAACAATATTAATTAGCTACATCTGCCTCGTCTGTCAGTTTAAACCGTGAAAGTGATGAAGAGCACCAATAAAAGGAAAGGCTGCCTCCAGGGATATCTTTTACAGTGATGTGTGATTCTGTTGTGCATTTAGCCAACCTCAGTGTTAGAGTCCATCACAGATGGGGCCAAATAAAATTTAAGATGCTAATTATCAGTATCATTTGCAGTGAAATGCCGCAGTGTTGGAGCAGCTGTCATTAAGAAGAGCAGCGAGCTGAGTTGGACAAACTAGAGTTAAGGAAAGACGAGGTTCTATTTTGATCCACTTTAACCAGTTTTTATCTCCAATATTTTTATCTTACCTGTTTTCACTACAACTGCAAATATAAGCTGCTACTTTCTGAATGAGGGCAAAAGATGAAAACCCCAAAAGAATATCCAGGCCTCATTTCCTTGCGATTTATTTCATGGTGTTATTTGTTCTTTTTTGGCTATTTGTTTGTTGTAGCTGCTGGAAACGTGGCTTCGTGCAGCGTCACATCAGCCGTGCAACAGCTCTGGACCAGCTGTATTTATAGATCAGCCCGTCAGAGGATGGAGCCAGCAGCCAGAGAGTAATGATGTGCTACAAATGGGACTCATCCAAAACTCATCCACACACACAGTCCTATTAACCTCCACACACACAAAGAAACACACAATACACAGACCACACAGTGACACAAAGTCATTTATGGTATCTTTTTTTATAGGTTAAATGCTTTAAACAGTCATTTGGCAAGTTCTTCAAACTGCTGCGAGAACAAAATAATGGGAGGGCTACTTTGCACCAGCACATCTAGAAATTTCTGCCGAGGCCTCTGTAACTGCACAAGATCGACGCTCACATTGGTGAGATGCATGGCCACAGTGACCCTGTGAGGCTCGACGTGAAGCCGAGGGCAGACACAGAGTTCACACAGCAGGGGACTTAATAGCCTCCTGAGAAGATTGCAGTTCTCAAAGCACAATGAAAGAAAAAAATCAGTTAAAGTGACGGATACAAGATTACAATAACCACAAGAAGCCCCTCTGTTTAGGCTTGGTGCTGGACTGGATGAGTTAAAGGGATGCTCTCTCTGCTGTGATTGGTTTTGTGGCATTCAACAAACTCACAACAGTGACAAATGTGTCTGCAGCAGATTTGGTGAATCAGGAGTTAGCTTTAATAAATGTCAAAACATCTCAAATGTTTTTTGTTTCACCTTGGATGAAAGCACACATCATCCAATAGATCTCTGTACCCGCCTCAAAGAAATATTTTTTAACACTTTGTGTCTTAGTTTGTGTTTTGTTCTTTTGTGAGTGTCTTTATTTTCCTCCTGTGTGAGTTTGTTCTTGCTTGGTTTGTCAATGTAATTCAATTCAACTCATATATCACCACAACAAAAGTTGAGTCAGTGCATTTTATATTGTAATGTAAAGATACTACAAACAACCTTTGGTGACAGTGGGAAGGAAAAAAAACCCTTTTAACAGGAAGTAACAGCCGAGTGCTTTTTTCTTTTGTTCTTACACGAGACACCAGTTTGCACTGGTGCAACTCCTCTGCAAATCTGGCTCTTAGTATTTCCCCATATCTGCGGTAGTTTCCATCTCAGGAAGCTTTTTTGGTTTTGGATGTTTGTTTTTGGTAGTGACGTGAAACTGCAGTTGTGCAGAGAATGTATCAAGGCTTTGAAATAATCCAACATTAATCACCACACTGAAGAAGACTAACATCACAAACTGTGTCGCAAATATTACCCTCACCTTTTCAAATGTTCTGTTAAGAGTAAAAAAGTTAAAAAAAAGTAACATCCAGCATGGAAATACCGAAATTTCCCACTTGTAATGGTGGTAAAGTACAGCCTGTGGCTTATTTGGCTTTCCTACTGAGTCTGAGCTCAGGTTTCATGCAAAGCCCAGTGGGTTGTGACTCCTTCACACAGAACAGGAGTTAAAATTTTACAAAAGTCTTGAACACCTTGAAATGAAACTTATAATAGGTGTTTGGATGTTTGAGTGGTTCTGATTCCTTTTTCTTTCAGGCAATTGCAGAAAAAGTATCACAGCCAGGCGACTGGTCAGGTCCACTGAAAATGTCTCAAATGGTTTGTCAGTAATTATGTCTGAGGCTGCGTCCTGTACCTACCTGGAAACGTTATAATTAGCTCAGCTGTACTGCAGTGCCATGCTGAGCCTCAATACACTTGTAAAAAAAAACAAAGAAAACTACTTGCACCTCATTGATAACTGAGTGTCGGTGAGATATAAGTATCTCTAATCTTCAGTCAAGCACAAAGAAAAGGCGAGAATTCAGCTCTTTTGACACAAAGAACAACTTCATTGTTTAGTGCTGCACAATACTATAAGTCTCACTGGGTACGGCATAGAAATCAATGCCTATTCTCATTCCAATTCAATTTTATTTATACAGCGCCAAATCACAACAACAGTCACCTCAAGGCGCTTTATATTGTAAGGTAGACCCTACAATAATACATACAGAGAAAAACCCAACAATCATATGACCCCTATGAGCAAGCATTTTGGCGACAGTGGGAAGGAAAAACTCCCTTTTAACAGGAAGAAACCTCCAGCAGAACCAGGCTCAGGGAGGGGCGGGCCATCTGCTATGATTGGTTGGGGTGAGAGAAGGAAGACAGGATAAAGACATGCTGTGGAAGGGAGCCAGAGATTAATAACAGATATGATTCAGTGCAGAGAGGTCTGTTAACACATAGTGAGTGAAGAAGAAACATGCAATGCATCAGGGGAATCTCCCAGCAGCCTACACCTATTGCAGCATAACTAAGGGAGGATTCAGGGTCACCTGGTCCAGCCCTAACTATATGCTTTAGCAAAAAGGAAAGTTTGAAGCCTAATCTTAAAAGTAGAGATAGTGTCTGTCTCCTGAATCCAAACTGGAAGTGTGACAGATTAATTATTAGTTGAAGTTCATAACGGGGTAAACAGTAGTGGTTAAAAGTTACTCAATTTATTATTCAATTTATTTCAAATATGTAAATGTATAAACAAGGGTAAAAAAAAAGTCCCATCAAAGAGATGTAATGTAACACAGGCAAAACAGTAAGAGTTCATGACTTCGTTCAACCGGATAACAATCCTTAATGTGACTACAAGCTGTGTAAAATTCAATCTGTGATCTACTTGTCGAGCCTGGGGAATAATCCATGTGATTTAGTGATCATGATTGATCAGTTATGCCTGCCATTGCCGGAAGGGGGATCTCTGGTGACTTATCCCCTTTCAGCCCATTTTCAGGGTGTAACAGAAGCTGGTTCCACAGAAGAGGGGCCTGAAAACTGAAGGCTCTCCCTCCCATTCTACTTTTAAATACACTAGGAACAACAAGTAGGCCTGCAGAGCGAGAGCGAAGTGCTCTAATAGGGTGATATGGTACCACAAGGTCATTAAGATAAGATGGGGCCTGATTATTTAAGACCTTGTATGCGAGGAGCAGGGTTTTGAATTCAATTCTGGATTTAACAGGAAGCCAATGAAGGGAAGCCAAAACAGGAGAAATCTGCTCTCTCTTTCTAGTCCCTGTCAGGACTCTTGCTGCAGCATTTTGGATTAACTGAAGGCTTTTCAGGGAGTTTTTAGGACTTCCTGATAATTCCCAGGGTATTAATAGCATTTTGATGCTGGTGTGGGTCATTTATAAAGCACCTTCAGGTGACTCATGTTGTGATTTGGAAATACTTAAATTGAACTTAACTGAAAGCCAAGCTGTTCTACCACGGTACAGATAGTAGGAAGTGAAACAGAGTATGATAAAGGACAAAGATTCACACAGGTGGACTATGTAGAAGGTGCAATCTGAAAGAGATAGGAGACTGCAAGGTGGTGGCAGTGGGGAGCGTAGTATCAGACTTTGTACATCTCTCCAAAGAGAGGAGGTAAAAGAAAAGGCTTATAGTGGATTGCATGTACTCCTGGACACTAAGGAAGATGAAAAGGACTTGTATCGACTGACTGGTCAGAGAGGTTGAGCTAGAAAGGATATGCAAAGAAGTCAATGATTCTATCCCCAGTACCTCTATTCTGATGGCGTGCATGATGCTAAACCTGCTCTCAGTGTGTGTGCATGTGCATGCATGCTTGTGATAAACAAAGTGCTGCATGCACAGAACAAAGCCCTAAAAACTGGGCTGGTGAATGTGGCTTGCAGCAACAGAGCAACTTCAGTGGTCACAGAAACCAGAAGAGCTGAATGTAAATGCTAGCCTATTTTACAATGTGAGTCTGCATGTCTTTTTGTTTCATTCATCAGTCACTTTTGTTACAGGTGTGTTATAATATACATTACAGCCTTGCTAGAGCTGGTTACTTGCTAAATGTACGTTCCACAGTCACCGATAATGACTTCATGCTTAAATAGCTGTGGTGAGTGGAAGGAGCTGTCAGACCACAGTAATGTCTCCTGACTACCATGGGACTCGTTTTTTTCTGCCCTGCCTTTACTCCACTGACACAGTGTAAATGTTTTCTATTTCCCATAAGAATCCTACAAGATTCATGACAAATGTAAGAAATACATTAGCTTTTTGTCACATTTTCACACCATGCCATCTGTTGCATAAAACATGTTTTTTTCCACAGTACTTGAAGAGCCTCTCTGTGTGAAGGATTTTTTTCATTGAAATAAAAGAGCCTCTGAGGCTCTCTGCCATTTCTTTAAATGTCACGTCCCTCTGCAACAGGAATAACTGAGTCCAGGTGATTTGGGGTTATTTTTCCGAGTGTGGCTATTTGTAGAAAAATTTGTTTGTTTGTTTGTTTGTTTTTTTCAAATAGATCATATATTATTATTATTATAACATATTATTGCATGAAAGATTATATGACTTTTGTCTCCTTAGTGTAGTGGTGACACAATTGCCTGACAAGCAAAATATTCCTGGTTTGATGCCGGGAGGGCATCCAGTGTAAACACAGTGTCTTCTATCTGATTTATGTCAGCATCATATCTTCACTTGGGTTCAAATGACATATATTTTATCTGAACTTTTTTTAATTCTTTAAACGTGGGCGGTTGATAGAAGTTTATGGGAGTCAGCATCCAAACAGCCTGAACATAAACTGCAGTTTTTGGAAACTTCCATTGTGGCTTTATTTTTTCTCCCTGGAGGTCACCACTTAATCAATACACATATGTCAAGCAAGTATAATGCCATCCTTACAGACAATGTTTCTGCTCTATTTCAGTTTCTGTCTGTTTTCTCTTCTAGAAACACAGAGAGAGAGCAGGAAGGAGTGCAAACAGGGAAAGATGCAAGACCACCCCGGGGGAAATTGCCCTACATTGTATGTGCTGACAACACGCCAACGCAGAGATTAACTCTGTGAAGCGCCACTGAAAACATCCCTCCCCTGCACATCTCCATAGGCCATTAATCTGAGATGACATGCAGGAGACCGGCGAGAGGCATAAGGTGTGACTGAAAAAGAAAGAGGCTGTGACATTTATTTCCAGAGATATTGGCACTATCATCACCTTTCTCACTGTCATGTTTGTTCAGTGCTTTCACGATATGAATAGGCGATGAACTGTGGTCCAGCCTTTAATTCTTTTTTCATATGAGTTCTTGTTTAGGCTGTCAGAGCCAGTGCAGCAGGAGAAAACATCATCGATGCAGGAAGATAGAGTGTAACTATGTAGACTCAGGGTCTGATTTAGCAGTTGTGAACGAGATATATAAGTGTAGTTTGACTGGACTTCAGCAGTTGATGTGTGTGAGCAGGAGAGCCTTTGTCAGCTCTGTTTAGATTATCTGTGCACGTCTTAGAAAATAAAACCTTAGAATGTATTAAATTAGTTATTTTCACAAAGATGTAACTTATTTTCAAGTGTCAAGTTTCAAGTTTTATTGTCATGTACAGATAAACAGTGTAGCCACATTCATCCATAATGAAATTCTTTGGCTCCTGCTCCTGAGCTTTACATGAGCATATAGAGAGTGAGCAGTTATATTAAGAAGAAAATAACAGAATTTAGCAGTAGAAAAATAATAATAATAATAACAATAACAATGAAAAGGAGAGAAAAAAGTACTATTTGGTATTTACAAGTTTGTGCAAGAGTATTTACAGGTTGTGCAAAGTTGTGCAACGAGCATTTAAGTGGCATTTGTTGAAGTAGTGTGCAGACTCCTGTAATTGTAGTGAGTGTGTAGAGGTGTGTATGGAATGTCAGCAGTTCAAAAGCCTGATGGCTTGTGGGTAAAAACTGTCTCTGTGTCTGCTAGTGTGGGTCTGGATGCTCCTGAACCACATGCCAGGCGGCAGGAGTGTGAAAAGTCTGTGGCTGCCAGTTCAGTCCTGGTGATACGCTGTGCTGATCTCACCACCCTCTGCAGAGCTTTGCGGTTCAGAGCATTACAGCTGCCATACCAGGTGTCTAAATCTTACTAATAATGCTTCACTGAGTGAATGGGTTAAATGCAGAGGAATTTCCCCATAGGGATCAATAAAGTAACGGTGGCACGGTGGTTAGCACTGTTGCCTCACAGCAAGAAGGTCTTATTAATGTGTCAGTTAGCAAATGTGATAAATTAAACAGTCAGCGTTTAAATCCATCTATTTAAATTTATTATTTAACAATAATAATAATAATGTTACTTATTAAGAAATAGCCAGGCCTTTGCCACAGGACACTAATAGATCCCATGCACAAAGAATAACTCAAATAGACTCAGCTGGTCTCTGTGCAGTTGTTTCGTCTGTTGTGGTTATTTTTGATCTTTTGTTTTTCTTTACAGTCCTTCTGATTGAGCACACTCATAATTAATAAATTCTTATAACAATCAATAAGTTAGCAGCCAATCATGACTCAGAACGAGTACTGTACTAATTCTACAATCAGTGTAAAGTTACTTCAGCTAATGAAAAATAATGGATATATAGCTGAAATAATTGCTTGCCTGCTAAAGACTTTAGCAGAGAGCAAATTATAAAAAATAATAGGCTAATAGTTAATAGCTTATGCTCAAAATAAAATTGTATTGCAGTACATTTAACTAAGAAGGTTCAAAACAAAAAAAGGGGTAGAACAGCAGATAAATAAAGTCATAAATAGAAAGGAAAATGTAAAAATCCTCACTTCCTCAAAACTTCTATAACCTTTTTGCTATTGACAAAAACCCCACAAATCCGTTTCAGTGGCAGTCAGGCTGACCAAATGTTCTCACGTCTGCTAACGAACAGGCAGCAGCTGCTGGGGGCGTTTGTGTGTTACTGATAGTTGTGGTATGAATGTGGATGCTCCACGCTGCTCGCTAAGCTGTTTGACTGCTGTCTGATCTGAGGTGACTTTGGCTTGATGGCACTCTACTGCTCAATTAGTTTAATGTGTGGAGTTTGTATGATGTCACAACAGAGAGCTGCTGACTGCGTGCTGAAGGCGCTCCAGCCACCACTTCATCACCCCGTGTCAAACACGCACAGTTTAATAAGAGCATCTGAGGCTTTAATTCTAATAACCATCTCTTATATCATCTGAACCCGCGCCAGATCGATCACCAGATCAACCTGCTGTCGTCTCTTGATCTGCGGTTTCACCTTTGGCTGAGCCCCACAGATCCATCAGGCCTCGCCTCCCTCACAACAAAGGAGTGAATCAGCTTTGTTTCGCATACGTCGGTGTATTTAGAGAATTCACTGTCAGTGATTTATTCATCTGCTGTCTTTGTTGTGCTGAAGAGACTTCTTCTTTGTCTTGACTTAAAGAAGCAGCAGGCTTGAATATAAATTAGTTAATCAATTTCAAATGGCACAGTTGGCACGGTGGATGGCTCCAGCGCTGTTGGCGTGGAAACCACAACTCCAGATAAGACATTTAGAGCTTGTTAACTGCAATCAGTGCACTCTGTCAATGTCGATGCCCGCAGAAGCTTCAGAAACCCTTCAAACCACCACTGGGCCAAATTTTATTTCAAGGAACTTCTACTAATTAAGTTACTGGAAAAGAAAAACACAGTCAAACACACTGGAAAAGTATTTTATCTGATGTAGCATATGTGGTAAATGGTAAATGGCCTGTATTTATATAGGGGACTAGTAAAGTGTGATGAGGTTAGCGACACTCTTATTGGGCTGACCATTTGCTTGCTCTCTCTAACCATTTCAGATTTACTGGCATTGCACACATAAAAACATCAAAACATTCCCAGGTTAGAAATTCCTAGATTACCTTTTATTAAATTAGTCCTTAAGGGTTCATCTGAAATAATAGTAACATAGTATCAACCTCTATCTCCAAAACGAGCATGGTGGCATTCTACTTTTTAAAGTTATAAAATCACACATCTGTCTTTTCACCACACAGCAGCCCTGGGAACAGTGCTCCCAGTTTGGAAGCCCATTTAGTCATAGAATAAGCTGCTGACTGTTGTTGTCATTTTCAGTTTCAAATTACAGTTCTCAGCCAAACTACAAGAGTGCATATTGCAGAGTATTTCCTTCTTATTATGCCATCTACAGCATTAAACTGTTTTTTTAAATCCACAGACGGGAATAAAAGTTTGGCTGTTTCAAAAGTCACATCAAAGGACTTCCGGTCGCTAGGGGGATGTAGAAGGTAGAGGAAAAGACTGCTCCGCTAACTTTTCTACCTTTTCCACTCCTAAACCAGCCAATTCACAACAAAACTACTGAACTGAGTACGTTTTATTTTACGGGTTCCGAAATTGGTTTTTGCTCATTCTAACATGGCCTTAAAAACAAACTAAAGCGGCAGAAAGGGAGGACGACACACCTAAGCTGAACATGGCGGCCATCTCCTCCCTTCTGGAGCAGCATAGGGAGGCATTGGCCAGCGACTTCAAAATATCTCTTAGCCTACTGGAGTCAAAGTTTGACGAAGTCCACTCTGCGGTGGAAGATCATGGCCAGCGACTCGGATCTTTAGAGCTAGCAGTGGTTGACTTAAGCCAGCGGGTTAGAGAACTCGAGAACATTTGTTCCAATCTCAGCAAATCTAACACTAAACTTCTGGCTAAAGTTACGGACTTAGAAAGCCGAAGTAGGCGCCGAAACCTGCGTATCCTGGGACTCGAGGAGGGCGTTGAAGGTGGGCGTCCCACAGAATTCTTTGCACATTTGCTCTGCGAGGTTTTTGGGAGGGAGAGGCTCCCGACCCGCCCGGAGATCGACAGACCCCACCGTATACCTGCCGCTAAGCCAGCCCCAGGACAGAAACCGCGCCCCGTAATTATACACCTTCATCGGTACCAGGTAAAGGACCTTCTTATCCGAGAGGCCCGGCGAGGAGGGAAACTAGAGTACCATGGTCGGCAGATTTGCATGGTGGAGGACTACTGCCTGGAAGTTATGAGCAAGCAAGCGGAGTACCGTGAAGTGATGTCCGAGCTGTATAAACGAGGTCTCAAGCCTGCTCTGCTGTATCCTGCACGACTTCACATCACGTCTCCTGGCGGCGCAAGACGCTGGCTTCATTCGGCCGATGAAGCAAGGAGATACTTGGATGACCTGCCCGCTACAGCCGAATCACCCTGAGAGCCTGCTTATCTGGTCTTGACATTTGTCCGTGGGACAGCCCTGTGAGTAGATTGTCCTGACTATCTTCCTCTCCTGGGATATGCAAGGACTTTCGTTCATATTCAGGCATTCTACTCTCTGTTTTAGTCTCTTATTTGTCATCTTTCTCGTACTCTGTTTTCAGCTGCACTTGTTTTCTTACATTTTCAGTGCAGGACTATGGGTAGTAACTTAAACTTTGTAAGCTGGAATGTCAAAGGCTTGAAAAGAAGGAAGGTGCTCTCACACATAAAGCAGTTTAAAGCAGCTGTTGTCTTTCTACAAGAAACACATTTCCGTGATTCAGATAACTCTCATCTTAAGCGTAATTTATGACAGTATGTTTGCACTGAAGCACCGCAGCAATTTCCTAATGTTGTAAACCTGCTCAACATTTGGCAAGAAAAAACCCTTTCTGATTCTGATTCTGATTATATCCCGATGGGCAGGGCAGCATTTTCATTCCACCTTTCAGGCTAAGGCCAGAGGCATTTCTATTCTAATTGACCAAAATATTCCCTTTGAGAAACATAATGTAATTTCTGATACGAGTGGCCGGTACGTTTTTGTTTCGGGTAAACTTTACAATACGAAAGTAGTGTTGGCCAACATATATGCCCCCAATATTGATAATATAGATTTCTTCCAGTGTGCTTTCTCATTGCTGCCTGATCTGAGCTCATACTCTCTCATACTTGGTGGTGACCTGAACTGCTGGCTGTGTTAGACCGATCGTCTCCGAATCCCTGCACTGTCAGTAAAACTGCTCTTTTCATTCAATCCTTTTTATCTAACTGTGGTGTCTCTGATGTTTGGCGCTGTTTACACCCCCACAGAAGAGAGCGCTCTTTTTTTCACAGGTACACCACACTTATTCTAGGATCGATTATTTTCTTATTCATAAGCAGCTGACTCCATGGGTCCAATCCTGTGAATACCAGACCATAGTAATATCAGACCGTACTATATATACAGGGAGTACAGAATTATTAGGCAAATGAGTATTTTGTCCACATCATCCTCTTCATGCATGTTGTCTTACTCCAAGCTGTATAGGCTCGAAAGCCTACTACCAATTAAGCATATTAGGTGATGTGCATCTCTGTAATGAGAAGGGGTGTGGTCTAATGACATCAACACCCTATATCAGGTGTGCATAATTATTAGGCAACGTCCTTTCCTTTGGCAAAATGGGTCAAAAGAAGGACTTGACAGGCTCAGAAAAGTCAAAAATAGTGAGATATCTTGCAGAGGGATGCAGCAGTCTCAAAATTGCAAAGCTTCTGAAGCGTGATCATCGAACAATCAAGCGTTTCATTCAAAATAGTCAACAGGGTCGCAAGAAGCGTGTGGAAAAACCAAGGCGCAAAATAACTGCCCATGAACTGAGAAAAGTCAAGCGTGCAGCTGCCAAGATGCCACTTGCCACCAGTTTGGCCATATTTCAGAGCTGCAACATCACTGGAGTGCCCAAAAGCACAAGGTGTGCAATACTCAGAGACATGGCCAAGGTAAGAAAGGCTGAAAGACGACCACCACTGAACAAGACACACAAGCTGAAACGTCAAGACTGGGCCAAGAAATATCTCAAGACTGGTTTTTCTAAGGTTTTATGGACTGATGAAATGAGAGTGAGTCTTGATGGGCCAGATGGATGGGCCCGTGGCTGGATTGGTAAAGGGCAGAGAGCTCCAGTCCGACTCAGACGCCAGCAAGGTGGAGGTGGAGTACTGGTTTGGGCTGGTATCATCAAAGATGAGCTTGTGGGGCCTTTTCGGGTTGAGGATGGAGTCAAGCTCAACTCCCAGTCCTACTGCCAGTTCCTGGAAGACACCTTCTTCAAGCAGTGGTACAGGAAGAAGTCTGCATCCTTCAAGAAAAACATGATTTTCATGCAGGACAATGCTCCATCACACGCGTCCAAGTACTCCACAGCGTGGCTGGCAAGAAAGGGTATAAAAGAAGAAAAACTAATGACATGGCCTCCTTGTTCACCTGATCTGAACCCCATTGAGAACCTGTGGTCCATCATCAAATGTGAGATTTACAAGGAGGGAAAACAGTACACCTCTCTGAACAGTGTCTGGGAGGCTGTGGTTGCTGCTGCACGCAATGTTGATGGTGAACAGATCAAAACACTGACAGAATCCATGGATGGCAGGCTTTTGAGTGTCCTTGCAAAGAAAGGTGGCTATATTGGTCGCTGATTTGTTTTTGTTTTGTTTTTGAATGTCAGAAATGTATATTTGTGAATGTGGAGATGTTATATTGGTTTCACTGGTAAAAATAAATAATTGAAATGGGTATATATTTGTTTTTTGTTAAGTTGCCTAATAATTATGCACAGTAATAGTCACCTGCACACACAGATATCCCCCTAAAATAGCTAAAACTAAAAACAAACTAAAAACTACTTCCAAAAACATTCAGCTTTGATATTAATGAGTCTTTTGGGTTCATTGAGAACATGGTTGTTGTTCAATAAAAAAATTATTCCTCAACTTGCCTAATAATTCTGCACTCCGTGTACATTGTGCTATCAATGAGTTTCCCAGACATCCCTCAACCCAGACGACACTGGCATTTTAATTCGACTCTCCTGGCAGATGTAAACTTCCTGGAATTCATGAAAGAACAAATAACCTTGTTTCTTAAAACAAATGCCTCAGGAGAAACTTCTAGCTTAATAATTTGGGATACACTAAAAGCCTTTCTCAGGGGACAAGTTATTTCCTATACTGCTAATATGAAGAAAAAGGGCCGGATACAACAACTTGATTTAGTCAACCGAATCAAAGAAGTAGACCTGCTCTATGCTAAGATAAAAAGCCCAGATCTATACAATAAGCGTGTGGAGCTTCAGCCTAAATTTGAGCTCCTCTCAACGCACTCAACTGAACGTCAGCTCCTGAAGAGTAAGAGTTTGTTTTATATTCATAGCGACAAATCGGGTAGGATGCTTGCCAGCCAGTTAAGGGGCTTCCAGGTAAAACAACATATCACAAAGATTAGAATGGCTAATGGTAATATCACTTCGGACCCTTCCAAAATTAACGATACGTTTAGGGCTTTTTACTCCCAACTTTACACCTCTGAATTCCCGCAGTAAAGCACCTTAATGGATAACTTTCTAAAGACTTTGAATGTACCTATGCTTTCCTCTGATAGTAAAAACAGATTAGATGAACCCATCATGCCAGAGGAGCTGGGTGCAGCCATTTCTTCACTGCAGCCTGGAAAATCCTCTGGTCCTGACGGCTTTCCCGTAGAATTTTTCAAAGCATTTTCACCCTTGCTTTTGCCTCAACTACATTTAACCTTCTCCTACTCATGGAAGTGTGGTAAACTTCCACCATCCTTTTACGGGGCAAGTATTGCTCTTGTCCCAAAGAAAGTTAAGGATCCTGTGGAATGCTCATCCTACAGGCCAATTTGTCTATTAAATGTCAATGCTAAAATTTTGGCCAAAGTTTTGGCACGCAGACTGGAAAATATTTTGCCCTCAGTTATATCCGAAGATCAAACAGGCTTCATTAAGAATCGTTACTCTTATTCCAATATCTGCCGACTATTGGATATATTATACACCCCTTCCAGTCAGAGTCCTGAGTGCATTCTCTCCTTAGATGCGGAGAAGGCATTTGATCGGGTCGAGTGGAAATATTTATTCGCAATTCTAGATAAATTCAATTTTGGATCGAAATTTATTTCATGGATAAGGTTATTATATATGTGTCCTAACATTTCAGTTTTTACTAATTCCATACAGTTGCAGCCTTTCAACATCCAACGAGGAACCCGTCAGGAATGCCCCTTAAGCCCTCTTCTTTTCAATCTGGCTATAGAGCCACTTGCCATTGCACTCCGCTGCTGTGGGGAGATCGATGGGATCTGGAGGAAAGGAGTTGAATACAAAGTATCCTTGTATGCAGATGATCTCTTAATCTTTATCTCAAACCCCAAAATATCTATACCTGCAATGCTATCCATACTTCGCCAATTTGGCCAGTTTTCAGGATGCAAGCTCAAAGTGAGTTGTTTCCTGTGAATGGAGGGGTACCAGTGTTTGACTATACTACCCTCCCCTTTAAAATAGCAGGAAATCAATTTACATATCTAGGTGTAACAATTACAAGGACGCATAACTGTCGCTTCAAAGCGAACCTCCTTCCTCTGTTAAATAATACAAAAAAACATCTGGCACAGTGGTCCCCTCTCTCCACCTCTTTGGTGGGAAGAATCAACTCAATCAAAATGAATATACTTCCTAAATTTTTGTTTCTCTTCCAATTGTTACCAGTATTTATCCCCAAATCCTTCTTTGATTCCTTGGACTCAATTATCTCATCTTATATATGGAGAGGTAAACGCCCTTGATTGAACAAGGCTCAACTCCAAAAACCCAAGAGTCATGGAGGCCTGGCACTGCCTTACTTTCTTACTATTGGGCAGCAAATATGCGCTACATTATATCTTGGCTTTACTTCCAAAACAAAGGTAATTGCCCGTCCTGGGTGCTCATGGAGTTGAACTCAACCACAGGCTCTTCTGTCCTGGCCCTGATTGGATCTTCACTCCCCCTTCCCCCAAACAAGACAATTGATAATCCAGTTGTCTGGCACATGGTGAGAGTGTTGGCTCAGATGAGGAGGCATTTTGGATTAACAGGCTTCTCCCTTCTAAGTCCAATTTTCTTTTCTTTTCATTATCTGAGCCTATATTTCGAGATTGGCATGACAGGGGCATTACATGTTTCAATGATCTGTTTTTTGACAATACCTTGTACCTTGAAAAGTTTAATCTCCCACGTACGCATCGTTTCAGATATTGTAGACCAGACATTTCCTCCAATCTCAGATTCCAAACTTCCCGGTAGCACCAGCTGCAAGCCCAGGGGATATGCTCCTTACCCTAGTTCCAACACGTAAAGGGTTTATCTCTCTTATCTATGACAGTCTGGTGAGCATGAACGGTTCTTGGATATATCGGATTAAAACGGCCTGGGAACAAGATTTAAATCAGTCATTGTCTATGGATACATGGGACTTAATACTCAAGTTAGTTAACTCCACATCCCTATGTGCTCGCCACTGTCTTTTACAATTTAAGGTTGTCACGGACCCGGTTCCGGGAACTTGGGGTCCGTGAGCAGTGTGGACCTGTAGTATTACTATTGCTGTTGTTATTATTATTATTATTATTATTATTATTATTATTATTATTATTATTATTATTATT
>NW_024583029.1:111557-112517 GCF_018398535.1 Haplochromis burtoni
CTTTAACTTGGATTTATCATGTGATGAGTAATACTGATGGGACGCTTCAATCATATGATGCATCATACAAACTATCTTTTATAGCTGACATCAGGTTGGGCATGATGGTAAATGTATAAGTGAAGATGTCTGTCGAGCAGCTGAATTTTTTTGGTTATAATTAGAAATCTGGATTAAATATATTGTAGTTTAGAGGAGGGAGTTTGAACCTGACTCAGCCTTTTTAACCATATCACGAGACTATGATATAAATCATACATTCATTAGTGGATTAGTTGTACCTGCCTGAGCCATATTTTCATATTCATTTCTGTCACAGGTACTATTTCTGTCATTTTCCAGCTGAATAAATATCAGATGTAATGTACCACACGGTTTTATCACTTCATTCCATTAAGGAAAATTCAAGTGTAAATTCTAAAGTGGCCTGTGGTGACTGAAATGGAAGAGTAGCTGAATGTCATGGTCTAAATTGACACATGTATCCATTTTCTGGATGAAGCCCTGCATCGTCTCTGAGCATGTCAGTATTTGTTTTCCAGTTGGATGAAAGAAAAACTGCATTTGAGAATCACCTATTTTTAAATCAACTTATTTGTTGTTGTATAAAACAACAGTTTTGCTACAAGCTAACATGTTTTGTTGCTGATTTTCCTCAGGCTGTTAGCTAGGTTCATCTCTCGAAACAACATGTCGAAGCTTTTCTGAAGTGTCATTTAAACTGTTAGCAGTCGGACGTACCGCCCACGGGACATTGGATGGTTTAGGGGACTAATAGGACTGCTAAGGGGTTAACCAAAATCAAATCATGTGCACAGTTATGTTCAGATAAATTACTACGAGCTGTAGGAAGAGGGAACTTTAATAGTTCCCAAGACGAGATAAAGCTGTGTTTGTTGCGTGATTTAGGCAAGGTCGAAGCCTGTGTGTGTGTGTGTGTGTGTGTGTGTGTGTGTGTGT
>NW_024583029.1:113577-120984 GCF_018398535.1 Haplochromis burtoni
GATCATTTGTAAGTTATTACTATGTGGGTGTTGTGGTATTATGTGCTGCAAGTTCAACTCTGTAAAGCTAAGTTGCCCTTAGAGAGGCAGACTGAGATCATGAAAATTTTGTTAGTGGAGAAGCACAAAGTGAGATGAAATGTGTGAAATGTAATCAAACAAGTGATATTCCTGCTTTCTTGCCTCATAACAAACCATTACAATTATTATGCATAAAAGGCTTATTGTAGTCTCAGAGCAGAAAGAGCCCACAGATACTGTTTAACAAGAACCACTAAGAAATGTAATTGTTTCAGTGTTCCATCATCTCCGTCTTAAACAGTGAACAACAATGATGATGTGTATTTCACACTGTAATTTTCCAGACAGAATTATCAATTGCTGTGAATGATTGAACCAGAATGAAAACATTTTAAAACATCAGTGAAGTAAAATTACTTTGCTCTAAACGTGTATCCAACAGCAACCTTCTGTCTGCTACAGAAAGGAGTCACGAGCAAAGCGGAAGGTAAGACAGACGACTGCCTTGCTAACTGCAGGGCTCTATAGCACTTTGGCGCAGAAACATAATGGTAATCAAATATATGACTAAACTGACATATAACCACTCGACTGAAAAATTATGCACAGGAGGGTGGACGCTAGCCTGGCAAAAGATGGCTGCTACTGTTATCCACACTCAGCAAATTAACATTGTGTGTTTGCAGTGCTATGCACTGTTCAAGGTCCCACACAACTCATGCTAGTGTTCCTGAAACCCCCCCCAGAAAAGTTTCCACCAAGGACAAACAGCATTCACCTATGGAGGCAGAAGGAGGAGAACACTGACTGCAGACTGCAGGACAGTACTTCTCTGGGTTCACTAGACTAAGGCACTCAAACTACTCTGTTAGCGTTGCACACAAAACATTACTCAATAATGGTTAGGAAAGAGTTAAAAAATAGCTCATCTAAACAATAAAATCATCTTAGAACATACTTTTTTCGACTACTTTGCAGAAATGACCTAATTACTTGTGTTTACAGTAGGTCATTCTCATCGGGGCTTATATTTCCGCACAACTTTGAAAAAATGGACCGCTACAATATTGTGTCAAAGAATTATTTGTCACCAATGCAATGGTACTGTTGTGATTGCATTGATTTGTCGGTTTACCCATTAGCAGGATATTCATAATGGTACGGCTAGATTTACATGAAGAAGAAGAATGCATTCAACATATTTAAACTGGGGTGGATAGGATCATATCTGTGCTTTATTGACTGCTAAGAAAGGTCTTGGTTCAAATTGGAAGTCATGACATTACTTCAGCTCTCAGTCCAACAGTTTTTGGAACTACGGTTTACGACTGCTAAAGGCAAATGTCGATATTTAAATCATTTTTCTGAGGACACATATTCACAACTGAAAACTGATCAAATTTGAAAAGAAAAATTGAGAAATATCTGATTAATCTGTCTCTCTTCCACAGCATGTCTTTATCCTGTCTTCCTTCTCTCACCCAACCAATCACAGCAGATGGCCCCGCCCCTCCCTGAGCCTGGTTCTGCCGGAGGTTTCTTCCTGTTAAAAGGGAGTTTTTCCTTCCCACTGTCGCCAAAGTGCTTGCTCATAGGGGGTCATATGATTGTAGGGTCTACCTTACAATATAAAGTGCCTTGAGGCAACTGTTATTGTGATTTGGCGCTGTATAAATAAAACTGGATTGAATTGAATAGATGTCCAACTGGACGGTGGTACACAGTTCATGTTTAGTGTGGATTGAATTTTTTGCCAGGTCAGAGACATAATATTCAAAACACATCATGGATGGATAGAGGATGAAATCTGTTACACTTGCTGTAACATTTATGATATTTGGGTTTTTTCAGTCTACGAGTCATATGGAGGCATTTTGACCTTTTTAATTGCAAGGAAATACTTTTCATCTTTAGTTCAACAGAGTTTAACAGGTATAGATGTGCATCCAAATTACTGTCCAACTTTTTTTGAGTCACAATGGAATGGCTTTCTTCACTATATAATATTACAACAAATAAAATAGAGCAAATGCATACAAGAAAAAAATACCTCTCACCAACCATTTGCTTGACAATGAGCCAGCTTTGGTTACTGGTCGGGCTGGAATTTGGGTTTGGGTAATGTCCATCTATTTTTATACCTCAGTGTGAAATGCAGAGGTGCTCAACCTATTTGGTTAGCGTGGGATGCCTTCATGTAACAAATAATAATAATAATAATAATGGATTGGATTTATAGCGCTTTTCAAGGCACCCAAAGCGCTTTACAATGCCACTATTCATTCACTCTCACATTCACACACTGGTGGAGGCAGCTACAGTTGTAGCCACAGCTGCCCTGGGGCAGACTGACAGAAGCGAGGCTGCCATATCGCGCCATCGGCCCCTCTGGCCAACACCAGTAGGTGGTAGGGTAAAGTGTCTTGCCCAAGGACACAACGACCAGGACAGAGAGCCCGGGGATCGAACCTCAGTTACCTATGGCATCCCACTGGATGGAACATTTATACAAATACATTATGATAAATAGCAGGACTTGTTATTTTTTAAAATTAAACTTTTGTATTCAAAATCTGTTATAGGACACCCTGGCTGGAGCAACCCAGCAGTCAATAAAGCCCAGATATGATCCTATATGTGTATAAATATATTGGATGCATTCTTCATTGTAGTCAGGGAGAAAGTGTCATCCTCCCCTTTATAGTGCTCATAGAGACCAGGCAGAAAGAGAGGGGAGAGGTATTGCCTTTGATCTGAGGCGGGTGACGACTCTTCTGGGCCAGTGATGCGAATAGTTTTCTGCTGGATCCACATTTATACTGTGTAGACTGTAAGAGTAAAAACTGGCTTGTACCCACCTCCATCCTCTGATGGCTTCATCATCTCCTTCTAGCCAAACACTGAGCATAGGCCAAAGCTTCTGTTGACACAATCTGGAGTCAATCTAGGAAACGTAAGCTTGGGGATTCTCTAGGAAAGGATGTTTTCTTGGTTTCACTTGGTTACACTCTACATTTAAGATTGTGGTACACTTGTTGGCAACGGCTCTAAAAGGGTTAATCGATTAATCAAAGCTCAATACAAAACAGTGTTGGGTTTTATCTTGTAAGTTAAAAACCAGCCCAGCAACAATACATTAATGTCATTATTAAAACATGGAAAATAAATGATCATTTAGTGTAATATAAAAATATAAAAAATGTAAATACAATAAATGTAATTACACTTGGCCAGCTCCTAAACAACAAGGATACTGTCTACACACGGAGTTTCACATGTACATTCCTGGCAGTGGAAATCAAACATACCTTTCTTGTCTGTATGCAGCTGCTAACCATCTGTGTGTCTGCGGATATGCCCGTAGGTTCTTTATTAAATATAAATCTCTCTTGGGTCTGCTTCTCTTTTATCTTTGCACATACAGTACATGTAAAAAAATAATCCTGGCTGTCTTTGCGCTCACAATAGTTTCCAAATATCTGTCCACAGAGTCAGAATTAGAGAGAAAATGTGCCATTTTTTCTGGAATAATCTCTGCAGGGACATGAAGCTGTCAGAGCTGATTACTCATAAGTCAGTTTACAAATATTCAGAAAATGTTACTTTTTTCTCAAAGTCTCAGCTTTGAAAATTGAGCTAAAACTGTGTCACTTTATTTGATTACATACGAATTGGATGTTATTTTCGTGTATTGTAGACGGTGACAGTTGTATATGTTTGTAATTGGTACAACTTCTGCTGCTACAAGGAGATCAGCTTTGGTGGACCCCAACCGGTCGCAGCAGATGGCCCCGCCCCTCCCTGAGCCTGGTTCTGCTGGAGGTTTCTTCCTGTTAAAAGGGAGTTTTTCCTTCCCACTGTTACCAAAGTGCTTGCTCATAGGGGTGATATGATTGTTGGGTTTTTCTCTGTATGTATTATTGTAGGGTCTACCTTACAATATAAAACGGCTTGAGGCGACTGATGTTGTGATTTGGCGCTGTATAAATAAAATTTAATTGAATAAAACTGAAAAGTTTAAAAAACACTGGACGTTAACTGGAGAGCAGCTAAGAGGAGTTACTGGGAGGATGAAGCAGTTGAGTGTGGGGAGTGTGGTTCATTCTGACATACCTGACGTTAGTTAAACACATGTAGTGTTTGTATAGGTGAAACAACAAGGCTGGGGTGCGTAGACAGTTTTAGAAAAACTTTTGACCATTCACCTTTGGTTTTAGGTGAAGGGAAGGACTAATAGATGGGACGATAACCTCAGATACCCGGAGGCAGACTATGATCTATATACCATTATAGAACTATATATCATAGCGCACAGACCTGACATTATTCAAGCCAGTATTATAATGTACTATCCATAAAACAACTGGGAAGGAACAACAGAGGGAAGAAATGAAGATGTTATTCAACGTGGAGCAGACGTGTGTTGTGTGTCTTTATGACACGAGTTTTATGACAGAAGAAAAGAAACAGCTGCTTTTATGAGCAGGAGGTTGTTTATTCCACCACTGGAGACGTGGGCTGAGGTCCGGGAGGAGCAATGTGCAATGTGGAGGTAAATCGTTTTTCACACCTGTCATTCGCCTCTGTCAGTGCGCCCCAGGGTGGCTGTGGCTACAATGTAGCTGCCATCACCAGTGTGTGAATGTGTGTGTGAATAGGTGGATGACTGGATGTGTAAAGCGCTTTGGGGTCCTTAGGGACGAGAAAAGCGCTATACAAATACAGGCCATTTACCATTTACCATTCGTTTCCCTTTCACCTGCACTTTTCAGTGGATCTGTTGTAAGCAAGGAATAAAAACTTAGCAAATTAAGGAATTTTAATGAGAGTATATAAAAATATTTACAAAGAATATTAAAATAGTTTAAAAAATTAACATGTACATTTTTATGATCTGAGTTAGGTCTTTAACAGTGATAACTATAAGCAACATATTAAAAAATGAATGCGATGATAATAATGATGGTCATAATGATAATGGTTTATGATGTGAATAAACAGCTCACAGTTCAATATGCTAGGCTTCGATATGAGATATTCAAGTAAATCATATGTGAACAAATTCAATCAAAATATCAGTTATGAGCAAATAAATCACTTAAGTTGAAGGTCCAAAGGTATTAATAACCATAGTGGCAAACAGTATGAAAAGTCTGAGATAAATAAAGGTGGTCGTCTGGTTTTATATAACTTTGTGTTGACGGGTTAAAAATCCCATCTTTCGCCAACCTTAACCTAATGGCCAGTGTTTGGGGTCAGAGTATTGCGTTTGATACTCCCCTCCATCCACCCCAAGCACCTCCTGCTGACTGCTGTTCATAAATGTGGCTCTTTGTCCAGGAAAAAAAACTGCAGTCAGTCCTTTCTACATTTGCTTCTGTATCATCATTTGGAATCTAATTTAAAAGGCAAAATACAAACTTTTCAACAATCGTGTTTGATACTTAAAAGAGCGTTTGATGAATTCATTCATTTGCATATTGTACTTGTGCTGCAGGGCAAGCCCTGAGATTAACTGGGGATTTTTCTTGAGCATGTATGTTCAATAGAGGGAGAAGAAACTGTACTTTTCAGTAATTAAGTGCATACAAAACAAGAACACAGAAAAAAAGAGAAAAACCTGCCAGAGAGCCATGGGTCAGTGCTGCCAGTATTTGTTTCTAAACAACCGTTTGAAAGCAGCATAACGGTTCTTTTCTACCTTTGCTGTTTTTTTCATGACAGCAGTACATCAGCTGCTTTCTGCTTTGGTGAGCATTGCTTTGGAAGTGGGAGGCATTTGTCTTGAAAGAGATTATTATCGCAGTACTTCAATTGTTTCTGCAGATATTGGAAATAAGGAAATGCTTGACTTCACAGTTCTTTTCCCTCTCTTTTTTAGTGAAAGAAAAGTGGTGAGGGAGCCCATTATTCAAGCAACACATCTGCAAAGGACAATTCAATTTCCAGGCTTTTGCAATAAATGTCAGAGCAGGAAAACGCTCACAGAAAATTGCTTAATGTGGTTTTGTACTGAAGAGAAGGTGTAGGCGTGTAGCTGTATTATTCATGCTATGGGACTCAGCTCCCACTTAGAGACAGAAGGTCAGAAGCTTAGTCCTAAAATTTTTATTGATAAAATTCTCCAACCTTCTCTCTGAAGAAAGAAAAAGAGATACGCCTAAACTGCATTGCCCATTAACATGTAAAGGAAAATGTATTTCTTCTCATATGAAACATAACCTGACTGCATAACCAACAAAAATAATCCACGGTCCACATCAGGTAGTGAGTAAGGTTTGGCTGCATGACTAAAAATGCTACTCCATGTGACTTGATGTTTTTTACTTAGTTTGATTGAAGTTCTTTCACTCAAGATCACAGTTTAGGCCAAAATTTACAGATGAATTTTAAAAAGTGGGGAAAATGGGCGACTAATATTCTTAACTCTTCACAGACATATGAATTATGTCCCAGTGTATTTATACATCTCTAGTGTGTACTGGATCTCTTCCAATTCAATAAAAATAGCAGAGCTTTTACACAGGGAATTCACGTAGCATAAAGTGGAAAAAAATGATGTGGGATGGAGAACGAAGATGTCATAAACAAACAAATAAACAAACATACATGTCATAAAAACCTAAAAACAAAAATAGCATCCTGCCCGTGTCATTCGTCCTCTGACATGTTTGTTTCAGGCTTGGAAATTGTAGCTCTTTAATTGAACAGTGCTTAGTGGCGGTTGGAGATCAACTCTCTTCAGCTGTGATTTATTACATGAAATTGTTTTCACGCTAAAACAGAAGTTGATGTTTGTGAAAAGGATCGTGGTGAAATCGCAGTACACGGGGTATGTAGTCAGAATGAAACTATGAAGAGTGATGTTGGAGTCAAATTGTTAAATGTTGTCATTGTGTTACTTAAATTTGTAAGTCTTAGTTCAAACAGCATGATCAAAGACATTTCTTTGTTTCTATTACCCTCCCCAGCCTGTTGGTGGGGGAGGCTGTAGTGTTTTATAGGGACACATCCTATGTGAGGGTTCTGTTTTCTTGTTTAGTAAATTTCCTGCCTTTATGACCCTTTTGGTGAGCAGGAGGTCACACAAACGCACCCCAAAACACAAACACACACATTCTCGCACATGCATACACACACACACACACACATTCTCGCACAGGCATACACACGTGCGCACACATACACACATGGTACCTTATCTTTTATAGGGCTTCGGAGTTGACGTCACGCCGCAATGCATTGTGGGAGCGCAGCTCCATTTTCGGGGTCTACGATCCAAACAAATACACTGTATTGGAACGGCGACTACGACAAGAAACACGCTTAAAAGCAGCTCGAAAGAAAACGGACGGTATAGAGATCGATTGCGTCCAGAGGCGAAGC
>NW_024583029.1:121960-123533 GCF_018398535.1 Haplochromis burtoni
GCTTTTAAGCATCTTGTAATCGTCGTTCCAACACAGTGTGTTTGTTTTGATTCGTAGACCCCGAAAATGCCGCCACGCTCCCACAATGCATTGCGGCGTGACGTCAACTCCGAAGCCCTATTGTCAATAAAAGGCGGGAAGTGGAGGCCAGGGTCGAGGTCGTCTGTGGTTGGATTCAGAGTGCTTTCCTGAGACACCAACCGGGGCCTCCCTTGCGCAAAATCGCTGTTCGTCTTGCTTCCTTGTCGTTAACGGGAATAAGTTTCTAAACCAGCGGGGCCTGTGGAAGCGCAGACCCAACAAGTGATCTTAACAACAGAGCCTCGACTGGCTCCTTTCAACACGGAGAAACAGAAGCTCTGCTTCAAGACATGTCCAAGCTCCTCCCCCCTTCTTTTTAAGGCTGAGGGTGAGGATGGAGGAAAATGGAGGAAATTTGCAACGTTTCTCTTTCAGTCAACACCCAGCTCTCACGGCCGTAGGTCAAGGTGGGGATGTCAATGGACTAAATAAATCCTAGAACATTCAGTTAGATTTGGACTGTTCTTCAAAACCTAACTGAACAGGAAGGGTGAACCTTCTCACCCGCCTTCTTTGGGCCAATCATCCTCGACATCACGCCTTTTAAATCTGTGCGCATTCTCCTTTTCGGACTCTTTTCGCGCAACCCACCTCCTCCCCATCTCCACCTCAGACAGAGCTCTATTCAAGCCTCAGTCTGCATCCTCAGCACCACTAGAGGTGTGTGTGTGTGTGTGTGGGGGGGGGTTTATCAAAGGGAATCATATTCAGTTCTTCCAAGTGAGCTCTACTTATTAAAAATGGGATACAAACCGATTTCCTGTTGACATTCTAAAAGCACAGCAGCAATAAAAGGGTTTAAAAGATTTGTCCTGTGGAATTTGTGCTTCTGTGCTGTTGTGTGAAATAGATTTCAATACAGAAGTCTTTGCACACGTCTCCTCCCTATATAATCCCTCTGATGCATACGGGATGCCATCAAAGAAGCTCTGCCCTTGTCTTTGAGGAATGTCACAGATCACTTTAATGCAGTGATTTTACTGAAAAGGTTTAAAATAACTGCAGTAAAAAACAAGCATGAAAGGTACTTTGAGGTTTCCAGTAAGTTCTTGTACAGTCTTACACTCACATATGAGCTTGGTTAGCCTACATGCAGGGAAGCTGACTAAGAACTGATAAGCTGTTACTAAGAACACTGGAACACTGGAGGTGTGAAGTGGATGTTCTCCTGCTGTGAAATGGGAGCTTGAGCGATATTACGTCTATGTGTCATGTGCTAATCATGAGATGAAGACCTGCTCGGCATTTGACGATGTAACGCAGAGAAGCAGAAGGGCATACTACACGTATGTAACTATATGTATTTCCATGTTATGCTACATTTTACTATATTTTGGATGCATTTGTAAAAGCTTAAATGGCCCGGGGCACATTGCAGCCCACTCTTTCCCTCATATTCAGAATATTTTGTATTGTCGGCATTTCTGGCTTCTCTCACACACACACACACACACACACACACACACACACACACACACACACACACACACAC
>NW_024583029.1:123553-127385 GCF_018398535.1 Haplochromis burtoni
ATAAATGCTTTTCTAAATGTGTATTCATTTGCTTTTCTACTCTCTCACCCCAATTTGTTAAGAAATGATTCACTTCTGAACAAACTGCAGGCAAAGTTCTGAATCCAATTACTGTATTGTAATTTGCATTAAAAGGGATGAGAGCCATCAGGGGACCTATTCATCCAAAACAATTTGGTTTGTATTTGGAATTTTCACTAGGCCAATTACACACATGGAAGATTCAGCCGGCTTAAAACCACTGACCTTGGCAAATATTCTGAATTCCTGAGGTTCCCAAGACATCCTTGGATCCAAATGCTGCAGCGTTTGTTCATTTAATGCTACTTTAGCGAGCTTGAGGAGTATTTGCATCCTCACGCAGAGCGGAGTCGTGTTTGTCAAGAATGCTGAAAAACTAAATACAGACCAAGTGATAAAAAGGGCAAATTTATTTAAAGCACTTACATAGAAAAATATGATCGATTTGAGTCAACAATAATAAATAGAGCGCCTGACTATCCCCAGGCCCTGTCGGTACAACAGTACAATCAATATCCAGTTTCACAATACAGCAAAGGCACTAGCATTTACCACAATCAACAACACGGCAATAGAGGTGGTGTGGGTGGGAGTGGACAGGGAGCAGGGCTCTTCACGGCACCGTCTGGACTCGTCAAACGGCCGTCACATACACCGTCACTCGTGACCCACCTCCCATGTTTGCCGTATTTGCAGTGGAAATTACACGAGATCCGCTTGAAATCTTTTCCGCTTGCCTTCCCCTCCCCTCTAAATGCAGGTAGAGATGAAAATTTGTAGAGAATGCTCAAAAACAAAACTACAGCGCGATGCTGCTACAAGCGATAACGCTGCACCTTGGTACTTGTTTTGTTCTCCTGCGCTACAGGGAAGGATGCAAACATCGTGATCAGCCTGCAGGCAGCTCCAACATAACGTTAAACACGGATGCTTCTGAGCATAACTGACCAAAGCGTTCAAATAACCAAAAACTAAACTAAACTGAAGCAGTAGGACTTATCCATCATGTCCAATGCTACATGTCATAACAACATGACAAATGTATTTCATCATACTTTACTGATTGGAAATGTTGGACAGAGCATCATTAAAAACAAACAGAAAATGAATAAAGTCCAACTGAAATAAATATCTTTCTGCAGCACACGGATCAGTTGTGGAAAGTTCAGGAGAAGCATTCTGGTTTGACGGCTGCATTCCAGTTTGCTGCTGTTGGATGTTTACAACTTGAACATGTAGCTGTCAACAGATTTACCGATTCGGACGCTCGCTGTATTCTTGTGATTTTAAAGAAAACCCATTTGTAACCAAGTTATTCAGTTTGATACACGTCAGATATTTTTGACTAGACTGGTTGTGCTCTTAGCTTGGTATCAAGATCTGAACTGGGTGCAGGGTTAGCGTCCCCACTGTAAAGACTAACAAACCACCGGCACAAGATGTCAGCACTGATTTCCATGTGATGACATCCTCAACCACACTTTAAGACTGAATGGACATCATCTTTTGAGAAAATCAGATTTCTTATAATCTTCCTCATCAAAATATTTAGATTTTTTTTAAATATTCAGTCACACTGTATTTAATTCTTGATGCTGCACTTTCACGGCTCTGTTACTTTTCTAAATGCATCTGAGCAAAGTGCAAATAAATGTGCATTGGTGGGAAAAAAACTAACCATCTTGACTTTATGAAGCCTCAACTGTCACGGTCTCCGTGCCTGCCGGCCGGCTCCGCATTGCTGCATGTGTTTGTTTTGTTTTCTCTCTCTCTCTGCCTGGGCGGAGCTCACTGTGGGCCCTTGGCCCACACACCTGACAACAATCAGCTGTCATCACCTGAAGCACTATTTGAGGCTGGAGCACAGATCTTCTCGTCGCTGGATGATTGTACTACGGACGTTAGTGATTCTCCCAGCTTATCTGCTTAGTATTTCGTGATTTGTGAGTGACTCCCTTTCCTCTACCACAGACTTTCCTTCCTGGACCTGTGACCTCCCTACCGTGTGAGCGTGTGTGAGTTTGGGCGAGAAGACGAGAGCGAGTGTGAGAGAGCTTCCCCGTGATTCCCTGGAGTTGGATTTTTTCCCTTCACTGTATATATCGTGCACCGGTGTTGTAAATAAACTGTTTTTGGAGACGTCAAACCGCTCTGCTCTTGAGTCCCTACTACCAGTTGTGACATCAATGTACCGAAGCTCTTTTGTGCCACTAACAGATAAAACAAAACAAAAAAAGCCTTTTGTGTCAGACTTTGACCTGTAACTTTGTTTGGTGGATGTAAACAGCCTTACAAACAAATGTAACACCAAATATTGCTGGACAGGAAGTTAATGTAATTGCGCTTGATATCCAGTGACCTCATGCTCCGATTTCACTACATCATTAATTCGTCTCCAGTCTCACAGGCCTGCAGGCTCGTCGGGTAAGGAGGAATGAGTATTCCCCAACTGGTTGGAGAGTGCTTGGTGGTGGGTGACTGCTGTCCCTCAGTGACGTTAATCACAAAGAGTGCTGCACTGAAAACTACCCTGTCATTTCTTTGGTTGCTAGAAGATTGCCATGGTCACCTGTAGTTCATATGGAAGACTAGTCTGCAAACACTCACTAACTAATCATGAAACTATCAGGTTTCTGGTTGACCTGAAACAGAGAACATCAGGTGTCAGAGTACAAGCTGTGCATTTCATTGAAAAAATACAATTTTTACTTTGAAGTTTCTCTTGGTTTCTCGGGTTTGTGTCGCACTCCTGATAGTTTTACTATCACTCAGTGGTTAGTTAGGGATCGTTTGCAACTTGGCATTTCACAACAACAACAAAAAAAAACTACGGGGGACCGCATTAACTAAAGCAATCACAAGGTTGTCAGTGCAGGATGTAGTTCTCCAACTGCACCACCCCTCACCAACGTTATTCCTGTGAGGTTTCCAGGTTTATTGACGGGTCTGAGTGACCGAGCCCGTCGCTGATATCATGTAACAGGCTATGACACAAAGTTGGGAACACTACACTACTTTTTTACTCTTTTCTTTTCTCTGTCAGTAAAAATTCAAGCACATCCTGTGTTCTGAGTTAGCCGGTCAGCTGTTTCATTTTAAATAGCTTCAAATCTCATGTAAAATTAGCTTGGCAAAATATTCAATTTGGCAAAGAGAAGAGGACACAGAAGCTTCTTTTTCCCGTTATAATTCAACGTCACCTCCTGATTAGAAGACTCGATCTGCATCAAAATAATCTGACAACAAACTGCAGAAATCCTTCAGATTCTAGTCTGCAGATAAAGTTGGAATAACAAAAAACTGAACTTTGGCTGCAGAAACATTTCAGCTGGACTTTACAAAAACAGCAGCACAGTGGGTAAAACAGTACAGTAGATGGCACGTACAATCCAGTGATTCAGACACATTATAAATGTAATGGCACAAAAAAATAAGCTCCTGCCCGTCGCCGTGCTCCTATTTCAAAGCCAATAGCTTCATCTCATCACTGACAATTATGTGTCGGTGTTGGTCGTGTGAGTTGGTCCCAATTGGTAATGACACATCTCATCAATAATTTTCTGTTTCCAAGGGAGGAATCATGGGAGAAAAATGTAGATTTTTCCAACATGAAAAGAACATGTTGTGCAACTCTTTACATGCAAGACAGAAGCAAGCGTGACACTGAAGACGAGCTGTAAGCGTGTTGAAGACGTGCCCAGTGATGCAGCTGGATCGCTCGTTCCGTCTCTCTCTCTCTGTCACACACACACACACACACACACACACACACACACACACACACACACACACACACACACACACACACACA
>NW_024583029.1:127405-130475 GCF_018398535.1 Haplochromis burtoni
CACACACACACACACACAGCACATCCCTGAAGCCCACAGAAGAAACTTAAATCGTTTGACCAGGACACTATGGATTTCTTTATAAGAGGTCAGAAAATATAGAAAGAAAAAAAACTGATTTTTGTGTAAAGCCATAATCAAAACATTGTAAATGCAAATGCTCACTATCATTGGTTCAGATTTGCACTGAAGAAAAAAAAAAGAAAAGAAAATATTAAATATCTTAGTAAATATCAGGAAAGTGATAAGGCTTAAATCTTTCTCCAGTTCGACGTGCCTCCCAAATATGATTCCTAATGTCGGAAGTTTTTCCCCCAGGTGCCAAATATCCAAATATCCAAATATCCGTGGAGATCGACTGGTTCACTGTGTGTCTGCTTGAAAAAAGCCCTGATTGTCAGAACAAATTGTAAGAATATGGTTGTTGTTTCCTCGCCTTAAAGCTAGTCCCATCAGTTTCCACTCTCATCTATTGTCCCCTTCGGCCGTGTCAGAGTCCCGCGTTACAAATCCGCAGCTGTGCTGTCCTGTTTTGGTTTTTGTCTCTGCGTCCGGTCCTCGGTCACTCCGAGTTGCAGTTGACTGGAGAATTAATGCACAGGAGCCCGGGGATGCTCAAAAGGGCTGTAAAGCTTATATCCACACTCGATACACTCCAAGCCCCTCCAGCGTCAGTACACGTTGGAGCTCGCAGGGCTGACAGAGCTGCTCTTAACAAGTCTACTTTCTAGATGTTTCTCTGGGCAGTGAGGTACTTGAGAGCTGCAGAGCCATACTTCCTGGACAGATCCTGGTGGAACTCATCCTTCAGGGTGTTCAGACAGTTGCGGTAGCTGGAGCTGGAGCGAAATTTAGAGATGTCGAAGCTGGGAGCATGGGGCATGTGGATCATGAAAGCATTCGGCAGGACCATCAAGTCATACTCCTGAAAAGAAGAAAGAGATGATAAATGGAGAACAAATGCATTTTCAAATGGCTTTCAGCCTCCACTCACAGTTTGGGTAAGTTTATCAAAACACGATGGGACGGGTTAAATACTCCCTTTAAGAATATTAATTTTATGCTACAGTCACGCGGGGGAAAAGCCAAAAATGATGACCAAAATTATCGTGAGTGTGTACACTGAACTTGCAATCTTTGGTTGCCCAGGTCTGCAACAGGAAGGTGATAAAATGGCAATAACCTGGAGTTCATCTGTTATCAGCTTGAAATTTAATGGGGACAGGCTGGCAATTACATGCAATCTCTTTGTGACAATATGGCAATTAACTGTGATCCATTGGTAAAAAAATTGCAAATCTTTCCCATTACACAGAAATTCATATTAAATCTCAAACACACATTGCTCCACAATATGGTGAATGGATGTGGACAATGCTTCATTTTAGATTTAGGCTCCATACTGCATCATGGTTAGATGGCTGCTGGAACACAGTCATTTCCCAGCTTCTGGGATGCATAAACTGTACGTTATCTCCCACGAGGAGCATGGTTTTGGTTCTGCTGGAAGTCTTTTTCCTGTTAAAATATGGCGTTATTTTTGTGCCACTATTCTGAGCGCACGTAAAAAAAAATTGCAGGTGCAAGTGTTGCATTTTGAGGAGAAATTTATTTTGAGCGAAGAAAAGCTGAATTTGAGTGAACAAAATTCATTGCTGCATGCAAAAAATGTATTTCAGTGTTTGCTATTATCCACACACACACACACACAATAGCAGCCCCTCTCGCTCAGTTTTTGCATTTGCGCTCTCTCCCAATGTGCTGCTCGCGCTCTCAACATTTCTGCCCGTGCGCGCTCAGCTCTTTCTCTACACCGTTATATTTGTGCCACAAACCAGCCAATCACAGACTTGGATGCAAAAAAATCTGATTGGCTGTTCTGGTCTCCAATCAGCTCGAAATTACGAAATGCAATATCCCAGAATGCATTTCGTCCCAAACTCAAACAAGGCAGTGGCGGAGGAACACAGAGTGGCGGAGTTTGAAATATTACTCTTTCTGGGTCACAAAATAAACTTTAAGATATTTTCATGCGAGAATGGTGCTGTGTAAACTTCAAATCTCTGCTCGATTCATCAAGACATCACACATTTCCATAAGTGCTCTAACGTTTTTGGAGACGCCTGTTACCCACCAGCTGATCGCATAGCTGGATACCGGACATATGCCTGGTTGGCCGATGATGATTTTTCATTTTTATGTTTGTTTGTTTGTTTGTTTTTGTAACAGTATAAACAATGAAAGGTGGTGGATTAGCCAATTGGTCATGATCAACTCTGGGCTGGACCAATTACAATACATCCGTATTGAGGGGAAAAGGAACGCGATTCGTCCCGGACTTCAGCGAGAATGAAAAAAACACCAAAGCTGGAGTTATTCTGGCGTTACGCTGCGCAGCTGCCTCTTCTTCTCTCATTCTCCCCCCTCCCTCTTCTGTTGCTATTTCAATCATGAAACTGATCAATGATCAGCTGATCGTCTCTCTTGTTTGCTTATCACCCACGTCGCGCCAGAAACAGGGAACCAGCGGATGTCGCTCTAAACAACAGCACGTTCAAGCTTGATCAGCTGTTGTTAGAATTTATTTAATATTACTTTCTAGTATCAGCTGATGTTTGCTGGAGCCACAGCTGTAAAAGCTGCTGACCATGATATCGGTTTGGAAACATGAAGCTGATACAAATCATACATGTGTACATCACTGTCACAACATTGTTCGTTTTAGTTCAAAGGCTTTATGATTTATGGTGGTGTAGTCGGCCGAATTTTTGTCAGTTCAGCTTCATACATCATGTTTAACCCGAGTTCCCACCCGGTCAGCTGGTGGTTAACAGGCGTCTCCAAAAACGTTAGAGCACTTATGCATATATGTGATGTCTTGATGAATCGAGCAGAGGTTTGAAGTTTACACAGCACCATTCTTGCATGAAAATATCTTAAAAGTTTATTTTGTGACCCAGAAAGAGTAATATTTCAAACTCCGCCACTCTGTGTTCCTCTGCCACTGCCTTGTTTGACGAAATGCATTCTGGGATATTGCATTTCGCCATTTTGAGCTGATTGGAGACCA
>NW_024583029.1:130909-148409 GCF_018398535.1 Haplochromis burtoni
TTTGATTTGATTTGATTTTTATTGATTAGCATTCAAATATCTCAGTGAAAACAGAACAAAGATCTACCACAAAGCAAGAAAGCATGAGACAAGGCTAATCAAAAGGTATTGGCTGAAGTAATATAGTAGGACTGTTGCCTTATTTTAAAAAAAGCACATGAATGTTGCTGTGAAGTTGCTCAATCATTACATTACACTAAAGGCATACAATAATTTATATGACACTGAGTAAAACAAGCATCTGAGATCCTACAGCCCAGCCAGACTCCCACATACTGACTGTGAGCTCATGTGACACACAGATTACAACTGCAATTAAATTTAATTACATTATACATTATGCATATGAGGCACAGACCAAAGACCATCAGCAAGAAGCTTGATGAGAAGGCGATTAATCAGAAATGGAAGAAATATAAAACGACCATTACTCTCCCCTATGTCTGGACCTCCACATGAGCTCTTGCATCATGGGGTGAAGATGATCATGAGAAAGATGTTGGACCACAGACAACAAGAACACCACACTGGACTGATATCTAGCAGCGCTTGCAAGGTCCTCCTGTTCAAGGAGGCACGTGACTTAGTTTTAAAAATCCAAATGATTCAGAAAAGGCTTGGGAGAGAGCTGTGTGGTCATATGAAACCAAAATCAAGCTCTTTAGCATCAACTCGATGTGCCACGTTTGGAGAAAGAGAAAGTCAAGCATAGAAACATTATACTTTTCTGCTAAGGACGGGACAACTTCACGGACATCTGAGTTGACAAGCAATCAGCGAGAAACACGAAAGGATTTACTTAAATCAGTTTATAACTGATTACTATCCCCCCACCCCACCCAGTCGTTCTTCCCCTGACATCTTTGACTAGATTATTGTGTACATGAGCACGTTTACCTGTGCATCCAGCTCCATGATATGGGACACCTTGTTCCAGCCAAAGCCCACAAAGCGCTGGTCGTACTCAGGACATTCTCTTCTCACCACGACGTACGGCTCAAAGTCTGGCTCCCACTCCACCTTATAGGGCGTGGTGGCCGTTCGCCATTTGGCATAGTTGGTAGGTGCGTGACCCTTTGGCCACACATGATACCTGTGACAGGCAGGAAGAAGGAGACATTGCCAGTTAAATAATCCTCCAATCATCATCGACTGATCAGAAAAGTTCATTTTGGTTTGTAATTAGAAACCTGAAGGTGTAGAGAGTCCCCATGTCCAGCATGGAGAGCAGCTCGGCTTTGGATTTGGGGAAGGACAGACGGTAACGAAGGGTCTCGAAAGCTGGAACCACCAGAGCCTTCTTTGTGTGAGCCATGTCCATCTGCACCACAGACTTTCTGCAGCAGCAAACAGGAAGTGAGAGGCAGCTAAAGCAGCACGTATCTACCAACAGGGATGACTAAACCCTCGAAAACAGGATTGCAGTCTGAAAGTTCAAAGTAAGTAAAACTTCCAGAAATTCCATGAATAATATATAATGAATGATTTTTGGTTCTTGGTTAGGAAAACTACTCCAATAGGATTTTACGCAGGACTCATGACTCACCTCTAATGCTGGGCTCAGACTACACAGCACTTTGTGATCAGTGCGTCTCCTATTAGGCGGATATAATCGAGTCAAAAACACTCGCAATGAATTGGCAAATAGACAGAAAACCTAGACCGAATCATGGCAGGAATATCCTGGTGAAAAGGAGGGAAACGTCATCTCTTCTTTGTCCAATAATAATTTTAAGGAGTGTTAAAATATGTCTACTCTTGTTTTCAGTTCATCTTGTGTAGCAGGAGAGCGTCCTCACTGAGGAGCAAACACCGTTTCCACTCGCAGCAATAAGGAAAATGAGTCAGCGCAGAACCAACGGATGTCACAGCGCAGCATTACAACCTCTAAGCACAGCGGAAAGTCAAGGTGTAGGCATCAGAGTTCATTACTCTATTTTATTTTAGTCAGTGGTAAGGTAAGGGTATCAGAAGTACAGTTATAACACCACATCTGTATGTAACACTATTCAAAAAAACAAAACAAAAAAAAAAACAAGCCATGAAAAGGTTTTCTTACGACAGGACAGTCGGACTTACCTCAGGTAATCATAGAGACCGTACATTGGCAGGAAGTCCACGTCAGTCAGGAACACGTAGGGTGTGTTGGCATTCTTCAGGGCCACGTTCCTCACCAGGTTGACCGGGTAGAACTGGCCCTCCTTGTAGACAATGTGGTAACCCACATTCTTGCGGTTCTTGAGGACCTCGGAGGCCTGGGCGTAACGCAGGAACTGCTGAGCCTCAGCGTCAGACATGTAGAGAGCTAGGCTGATGGGGCCTTCCCAGTGCTTACAGATGGCTTCCAGCATCTGCAGCCTGTAGCAGGCACACACGGTCATTTCACACATTTTAAAGCACACAGATCCAAGCCAGGAGACGATTACAGTACACGGGTTCAGTACCTGTCCATGGAGAGCTGGGCCACCAGAGTGATGTCAGTGTTGTCCTCAGTGGGCGTGTAGTCATACTGCAGGAAATACAGGTGAACTCGGTGCACTGTCAGTCGCTCTCGACGGAAGTCGTAACACTGATCGTCCTCGTCCAGCTCCTCCAGAGCCTTTTGTAGCTGAGCAAAAGTACACACAGTTACAACATCCATCCATCCATTCGCTTCCGCTTATCCTTTTCAGGGTCGCGGGGGGTGCTGGAGCCTATCCCAGCTGTCATGGGGGAAAGGCAGGGTACACCCTGGACAGGTCGCCAGTCTGTCGCAGGGCCACAGTTACAACAATTAAATGTCATTTTCAATTTCCTTTATCTTCTAACCCAACGGTCCCCAACCCCCGAGCCACCGGCCGGTACCGGTCCGTGAGTCGTTTGTCATTAGAATAGAATAGAATAGAATAGAATTCCACTTTATTGTCATTGCACATGTCATAGGTACAGGGCAACGAAATGCAGTTTGCATCCATCCAGAAGTGCTTTAGCCATGATATAGATATATCTTCCTTCCTGTAGATGTCCTTTATGGCAGGAAGTGGTGCTCCGGCGATGCGCTGGGCAGTTTTCACGACCCTCTGCAACGCCTTCCGGTCCGAGGCAGAGCAGTTCCCGTACCAGACTGTTATACAGTTGGTCAGGATGCTCTCGATGGTGCAGCGATAGAAGTTCACCAGGATGTCTGAGGACAGGTGGTTCTTCCTCAGAGTCCTCAAGAAGAAGAGGCGCTGGTGAGCCTTCTTGACCAGCTTGGAGCAGTTGGTCGTCCAGATGAGATCCTCGGAGATGTGAACTCCCAGGAACTTGAAGCTGCTCACACGCTCCACAGCCGTCCCCTTAATGTAGGTGGGCGGATGTGGGTCAGCATTCCTCCTGTAGTCCAACGATGAGCTCCTTGGTCTTCTCAGTGTTAAGCAGCAGGTTGTTTGTGTCACACCACTCACCCAGACGATCCACCTCCTCCCTGTAGGTCACCGTGGTGTCATCTGCAAACTTAATGATGGTGTTAGAACCACCGGCAGGTCTGCAGTCGTGGGTGAAGAGGGAGTAGAGGAAAGGGCTCATCACACATTGTGATTGTAGATGAGCAGTGGTTATCCAGCCGGACATGTTGGGGGCGGTTGGTCAGGAAGTCCAGTAACCATTTGCAGATGAGGGAACTGATGCCCAGGTCTGTCAGTTTCCTGATGAGTTGTGAGGGGTGGATTGTATTGAATGCTGAACTGAAGTCTATAAACAGCATTCTGGCGTAGGTGTTGTTGTTGTCCAGGTGTGAGAGGACAGAGTGCAGTGCGATGGAGACTGCATCCTCTGTGCTCCTGTTCTGGCGGTATGCGAATTGGTGGGGGTCCAGGGTGGGGGGGGAGACAGGATTTGAAGTGTGCTAGGACCAGCTGCTCTAAGCACTTAGTGATGATGGGGGTGAGTACTGTAGGCAGGGAGGCTAGATGGGTTGGAGTTTTTGGGTATCGGGACGATGGAGGTGGATTTGAAGCAGGCCGGTACCACAGCGTGGGCCAAGGACAGGTTGAATATGTCTGTCAGCACTCCTGCAAGCTCCCCAGAACACGCTCTGAGAACACGCCCGGGGATGCCATCAGGACCTGCAGCCTTGTGAACATTGATCCTGTTCAGCACCGCTCCTACATCGGTGGGGGAGAGAATCAGAGGTTGGTGGTCTGGCGTCACGTCTGCTTTGGTTGTGGTTGTTGGATTCCCTCGCTCAAAACGAGCATAAAAGTTGTTGAGCTCATTGAGGAAGGAGACATCAGAGGATGCGGGGGAGGGTTTGGTGGTCCTGTAGTCTGTAATGGTCTGGAGTCCTTGCCACATGCGTCGGGGGTTGGAGTTGGAGAAGTGTTCTTCTACCTTCTTTTTGTAATGGTGTTTGGCTTTTTTGATGCCCTTCTTTAGATTAGCCCTGGCTGTACTGCAGGCGTGTGCATCTCCTGACCTAAAGGCGGTGTTGCGGGCCTTCAGGAGGAGACGAACATCCCGGTTCATCCAAGGCTTCTGGTTGGGGTACATGGTGATCCGTTTCTGGGTGGTGACTCTGTCTGTGGTTTTGGAGATTAGGTGAGCAGTGACTCTCAGTAGTAGTGGAGTTCATGCACCAAGCGTTGTTAATATAAATGCACAAACCTCCACCTCTGGTCTTGCGGGAGTCATCTGCTAGCCTGTCTGCTCGGTGTGTGTGTTAAGGCTCGGGTGTGAAATTTATGGTTTTCAGGGTTTTTATCGTTATTTTTTTAATGTTTTTTATCGTTAACTCGGTTTTCCTGGATCTTTTCCCGAATATTATCAATGAATCTTCCTTTTTGGTACTGGTTTTATTTTGTTGTATTTATACGCAACACCTTAAAGGCTGGTCCGTGAAAATATTGTCGGACATAAACCAGAGGCACAAAAAATATTTTCTGTCTCTGTCTGTCCTAGCTCTCTCTTTCTTCCCCAAACACCCTCCTTTATCAAAAAAGCAAAACAAAAGATAAAAACATATTGCAAACAAGATTTGTCCTGCAGACTAATCTCATGGGAATCGACTGGAAAACGATACATACACATGTGTTTAGCTGACAGGTAACATCATAAATATTTAACAAATAAACTTCACTACTACTACTACTACTAGATACTTTAGGCAACAGTGGAAACCACGACGCTGCCCCCGTACAATATTACTCAGCAAAGGCCACAAAGTGAAGTAGAGACAGATCAGCTGACCTCAGCTCGGCACAGCCCTGAACTGGACGAGCAGATAAGAAAACAGGTGGATGTTATTGTTTCCTGCCTGACACAGTCTGAGTGATGTTTGAAATATTTTCCCCCAATGTTAAATGATTACTCTCAGATGTTTGCTACTGTCACAAATATCGCCCGTGTGTGTGTGTGTGTGTGTGTGCGCCAACCTTGACGCTCTCTGGACTGGCCTGCGTCGGGCAACCGAACAGTTCCCGTCTCAGCAGGTTTCCATCATACTCCAAGAAGGTCAGGTAGAGGTTCCTGAAGAACTCCACGTGTTTGTTTTTGACGCGGAGCTTCTTAGGAGAGTTCCAGTGGATCACCTGAAACCATAACAAATGGTAAATGGACTGTATTTGTATAGCGCTTTTCTAGTCCTTAAAGCGCTTTACATATCCAGTCATCCACCCATTCACACACACATTCACACACTGGTGATGGCAAGCTACATTGCAGCCACAGCCACCCTGGGGCGCACTGACAGAGGCGAGGCTGCCGGACACTGGCGCCGACCGAGCCCTCTGACCACCACCAGTAGGCAACGGGTGAAGTGTCTTGCCCAAGGACACAACGACCAAGACTGTCTGAGCCAGGGCTCGAACCGGCAACCTTCCGATTACAAGGTGAACTCCCAACTCTTGAGCCACGATTGCAAGTTTCTGCTACTCAGCCTGACGGCAGCCTGTGGCAGTAAATGACAAACCTGATGGTGCGAGCTGGCATACCTTGAGGTCAGACACCTCGGTGTAACACTGCTCGGAGCGTGTGTGATCAGACAGCTGAACGTTCCAGAAGCAGGGAAGCTGGTGCACCAGGACTGGGTTCTGCTTTATGAAGGCGTTGAATATGTCCTGCACACAGACAACACACCGCTTTATCAAGAGCCTCGATCCTTTTAACACTAGGATTACTTTGTAGACATGCATAGATCAGAGCTGCTGATGTTTGTGATGATGTAAACAGAATCAAATTTGTGAAAGCATGACTCATCGTGGCCTCAGGGTCTCATTCTGCAGCCCTGCTCTCCAAGACAACAAAAAAATAGTCTTTAAAAAATTCAATAAAGCTCAACAAACACAAGACTGTAAAACACCAACAGCTCGTCAGTGCCAGGATGATGCCACTGATGAGCTGTATACGTGGGCGCCGAGGCGACGGAGTCACAATCAAAGGAGTCCTCACCCAGAATCAGTTACAGTGAAGGCCACAGACTGATGACGGTGTGTAATGAGTTGACAATCCTGTTTGGAGGTATCCCTAACCTGATCAGCGAGTGATGTACTGAGCATGCTCATAAGTTCCCTCTCTGCCGTCAGCCTCCACATCTGCTCCCAACCGATTCGCCGCAGTCTCTCCAAGTACAGAAGAATGACGCCTGAAACCACGAAGCAGGACACTGGCTAACAATGTGACATTAACTTAAAACGTTCACTTTGGGCTAAACGTTCACTCTTCAAACACTGAGGTTCTTTGTGCTGTTAGGAATGAGACGACATCAGGTTCTGTGCTGTTTGGAGCAAACCTGCCAGCCTCAGAGATTCGATCAAAAACCCGTTTACCTGTGTTGAAGCCTCTTCCCAGCGCAGGCCACGGTTTGTGGTTTTTCCATAAGTTGCCCAAGTACCAGTCACTTTGATTCTCCACCAGACCAATCACCTGCTTATCTGTGAATGAAACAACCATCAGCTGAGGAGCAAAGATTTCAGGAAACATTCTTCTTTTTCAACAAGTTTTTTTCCCCTCAACAGTTCACAAACATAATAAACTTAAATGAGCATCAGTGTTCACAGTAACCAACTGCTTTCATCATTCATTCAGCTAGTTTAAAAAAAATTCTAATTCTTATTTGATAACTGATATCGAGGCGTCACATACTAAACAGCAGTCACTCTGCTGGCAGCGTCTGCCCGCTAATGAATCTAAAACCCACAGATACATCCGTACGTCTGTGGTCTGCTTGAGGAGATTTTCAGTAACAGTAACTTATTGATGGTTTTCGATACGTGTGATGGTACACAGCAGTCCTAAAAATAAAAACAGCATTGATTTGAAATTTTCATAAACCCACAATTTATTCACAGTAGCACACAGAAAACAAAACTTTAAATTGAGATATTTTATTATTTCATGAAAAAAAAATAGCTCATTTTGAAATTGATGGCAACAAAAGAACATTTTGTAACTAATTAAGCTAAATGGCAACAGGTCTTTAACATGGCATAAAAAAGAGAAGCAGAGAGCTTCACAAATCTGTAAAAACTCTGTCTTCAAATTCTTTGTGAAACAATTTCAGAATAATGTTCCTCGATGGAAAATTGTGTCTAGAGTACATAATATCATCAAGCGATTGTGTGAATCTAAACATTCAGACACATTAACACTCCGATGGATAGATCAGAGAGCAACTTGGGCTAAGACGGGGATCGAACACCAACCTTCCAATTAGCAGATAACCTGCTCAACCTCCTGAGCTACAGCCACACCACATAGTCAACACATCCTCTGGACTAAAGAGGAAATCGGTCAGCTGGCTTGTTATCAGCACTCAGTTCAAAAGCCCGGATCTTCGATTGTAGGGCGGTGCATTAGTGTCTGTGGAACTGGCAGCTGTTGTTACAAAGAGACCGAATGCTACAGTGCGGTAAACATGTCCTGCTGCCATAAAAGTCAAAATGGGCTAACATTGCCTCATTTTAAATGTGGTATAGCGTGCCATGTAAATAAAATATGGCTTTATGACATTTGCAAATTGTTGGGTTCTGTCTTTATTTATATTTTACGCACCATTCCAAGTTTTGGAATTTCACAAATTTCTCATTTATAGTTTGACATTTCTGTGTGTCAGCACCGGCTGACTTTTTGGAGACTTTTTTTTTTTTGTCAATATCAGGTTTGAGGATCTCACCAGTAAACTTCCTAAAAATGCCCCAGAGTTCAGCGATGTCCGTAGCGAAGGTGATGTCTGTGTCCAGGACGATGACCTTCGACAGGTCGGAGGGCAAAGCTTTGGTTAGCGTCAGCTTCATCAAGCCGTAAATACCTGAGTAGTGTTTGTTGGGTATCCACGACACTTCGGACTGAAACGAGAAAAAAATGCAACAGTAACTCTTAAAGCTGTTACAGCTCTGAGCTGTTCATTATGTATGAGCGCAGTTCCAGTATGTGGGCTAAGACAAAGCCATATAAGGACATTCTGGCAAAGCCTCAATTTGTTGGGTTTTTTCCCTGTATCTGCTAAGAGACTCTTTTAATTAATTCTCCTGATTCTGAGTAATTGTATCTGCATAAGTGAATCATCTGCAAACATAATCGGCTTAGAGTCTTGGCTGTTTTTCCCTGTTTTAGTGTGAGTTAATGGAAGCTGAAGAGAGAGGCTGCGGGTCGAGGCTTCTGACAGCACAAAGGACTCATTGTTTAGCACTAAGACTGTGAGGGAGAGGAGAATGTGATGATGTGATGGGGGTGATGCAGGTTGGAAACACAAACAAATTCAGGCTTGTTCCCTCCCCGCCACTCCAACAGAACAGTTATGATTTTAAAATAAATCGTTTGGCGTCTTTGTGCTCAAGCGTCACTTGACTTTTCGAACTTAACAAGCAGTCGTTTCTGTCGAGTCAAAGCTCCTGTGGTGATTGTTGTCTTTAAACTTCGAGGAGGTGGATGAGCGGCTCAGAATCACCGAGCAGAAGTCTTAATTCAGTGACACTTAATTGGATGTTTTGACTGTTTTTGTCCCATTCCCAGTCTAGATGGTCCCACACTGCTTGGACACCGATCCATGACTGACGGAGTTCCACGTTCCATGGACGTCTTTACTGTCATCTGATATTTGGGGTTTTCTCTGTATTATTCTGGGGTTATCTTAAAACGTAACATGCCTTTGGGCAACTGTTGCTGTGGGGCAGTGGATCAGGCAGTTTATGTATCAATCCTGCAATTCATCCCAGGACTGAAGAGGGCAGCATACACCATTACAATTACATATACTCTTGTTCTACTCTATATCTGAAGGAGGCGGACGTCAACAAGCACTGGAAACACCACACATGCCAACGTAAAAAAGTACACGTGAAAGATCAAACATGTGAAAAACGCATGTTACCATTTCGAGACAGCAAATGTTTGCTAACGTTATATAACTATATGAATGTGTTATATCAGGGCACCACTTTAAATAAAATGATAACTCAACAATAACCTTACCTAGATCAAATGAGTGCATTTAACTTTATTTATACTTGGTTTCCTCACATACATCAACTGATCTGGCCTAAATATGGAACACTTGTACACCGCTGTCTGCAAGCACTTGTGAGACTCGTAATCTCTAATATCATGCAGCAAAATTTCTGCCACAACTTCACCTACTTCCAAGGTGCATGGAGAGGATGAGAAACTAACAACGCATGAACTCCAGCAACACTTAAAAGTAAAGAGGAACAACTTTCTTAACTGACCAACGTGTGTCGGCTTGTGGCTTTCATCAGGGTCATAGAAACAGATAACACAATTTGTGCTTAAATAAAGGAAACAGAAAAAAATTCAAATTAACCAATCACATCTTCATAGGTAAGCCAGCTGACAGCAGTTAATTGGTTAAGTCACAGGCCAAGTAAATACTGGACTAGACCATTAACGTAAAAGGGGGGGGGGCATAATCCCCACCTATCTTATCATGATACATCTGAGAAATGCATAAAAAGAAAGAATGTTGAAATTATACAGAAAAATATTTATCCTTAGATTCATGAGAATGTTTGATGTGATTTCCAGTGTTTGTGTGACCGTGGCCAGTGAATTAACAGGTCAAGAATAATACAAGGAGAGCAATGACTCTGTCTGTATTCATGTTCAGGCTTGATGCTCCGGTGTTATTAAAACCAGTGTTCCTGTAGCTGTGTGGTGTATGTGGCACAGGAAATCAACAAAAACTAAGATCTCTGACTACAGAGATGTCATTTTCTGAATCTGTGCATCATAACATGTATAAAACTTTGAATGTATAAAGTTTATCTTTAAATTGAATAAACCTAAGAGCTGCATGTTCAAAATAAACAACGTAGCATAACTTTAGTTATTACTTAACGTTTTTGGGCCGTAAGTCTGCATAACTTTTTAAAGTAAAGTCAAATTTTACAGTGTGTTGCATTGTGCCTTACCAGAAGGCTGGAAACCCCTCAGCACCAACATGAGTACAATCGAAGCTAAATGGGAGCTTGACCCTTTATCTCATCCTAAAGTAAGATCAGAGAGCTTTAACGATGTTCTGATCTCTGCTAAAGTGACAAATGATCTGACAAGCACATAGACACTAGCTGTGACCTCCTCTGTCAGACTCTTAGAGATGCATACTGTACCGTGCAGCTCTTATTCTGTCTCCCACTCTTTGATGCTCTGCAACTATTCTGGTAAAGATTTGGAAATATATTCAACGGTACCCTCACAACTTGCTGTTGCTTTGAACTGTGCAGGTTTTCTTTTGATGTGATAAATTTAGGGTCTGACTTTGACTCACCTTGTCTAACAGACAACAGGAAACAGGGCTGTGTTAATGTATTTGGATGAGGTTTATGTACTTTCAAGGCGTGCTCTTACCTTGAGTTCATCTGCATCGTAGAAGCTGACTTGCACAGATGGAACCATCCAGGACTGGAACAGAGAACTCAGGATTCGATTTGCTACTGTGTCAGTGATAAAATGAAAGTGAAGAGGATTTCTCCTGAAAAATAAAAAAAAAGGCATCAAGGTCAAGGAGGTCCTTCCAGTAGGAGGAAAAAAATGTCAACACGTTCCACGGCAATGCAATACTGTAATCAGATTACATTTTTCAGTATGACAGTGATGTAACGTGCTACGGTGATATGGGCATCTCTTTTATTTGTAGTGCACAAAAGCACATCAGTACAACGGTAAAGGGCAAACTGCATCTGGGACAGAAACAACTGCGTTTTACTGCTAACACAAAGGTAACCTGCTAGCACAAAGCTAACCTGCTAAAACAATGCTAACAAGTTAACACAAAGCTAACGTGCTAACACAAAGCTAACACGGTAACACAAAGCTAACACGCTAACACAAAGCTAACACGCTAACACAAAGCTAACCTGTTAAAATAAAGCTAACATGCTAACACAAAGCTAACACGCTAACGTAAAGCTAGTGCGCTAACACAAAGGGAAGAGCTCAGAATAACATTAGAGCTAAGTGTATGCCAACCCCAAACCACACCTGTACATGTGTCTGTAGCAGAACCTCTTTGGCTATCACTTTGAAGTTTCTTTGGACTGGTGTTAAACTTTGCTTTTTGTTGTGGGTTTATTCTATTATGTAACGCCAGCAAAATGATCAAATGTGTGTCCTTGTTAGGATAGGATTTTGTGTCTGTGTGGGACTGTAGCCTGAGGTTTATATAGTATAATGAGTACTTAAGCAGGATACTGCATAAATTTAAAAAGAAGTAAGTAATCTGTAGTACATTTCTTCTCTTGAATAATAACCCCACACAGGGTCGCTGATAAAGCTGAATACTAGTAGTTATTCATGTTAGCTAAGGTTAGCCCTCTAAAAGCATCACCATCATTAGCCTTCTAAATTAGCAGCCCTCTGCCCATGGAGCTGCTATCTTCATCAACAAGCTCTACAGTTTGCCTGCTTTGAACAAAAGCTTGAAGCAAGAGTGCCTTTATGGGTCTTTATCTCGTTTTCGATTATCCAATTTCCCCACAAACATTTCTTTTTGTCCCTTATCACTTTTATTTAATATCCTTTTCTTTTTATTTGCCTTTAGCATGTTTGAAGAAGGCTTCACAAATACTTTAGCTTCTTCTTTCTCCTGTACAATCTCGTGTTAACTCTAAAGTCATGTATATCTGAGAATATCTAGGTAAAAGTGGGTTTGTATGTAAATCTATTACAAAAAGAAGAATTTTGTGACTTTTTGGAATTTTGGAATGACCAGGATTTTTGTATGAATTACTCAAACAAATCTTCTTCCAAGTCACAACATAGACAAACATAGTGTGACTAATAAATAAAATAAATAAACCTATTATGTATTGACTAATGACTAATCATTCACATGGCTGGTTCTTTAATGATTGCACATTGTGCTCTTGGTATGCTCTTCACAGACTGTCCATTTCTAAAGAGAGCAGAAAAAGTCATGAATTTTGACCATTTGTAAACACTTTGTCTTTTTGAACACAATTCTCTAAAAATGTGTTTGTAGCATTTTGTAGATTCCTATATCTTAGTAACACTTTTTCCAACTTCCTGTAAACATTGTAGTCACTGAGAATGGTAAAGAGTAGATTTGAAATGAAATTAGTTTGTCAGATTTACTTTAGTGTTTCTTAAAGGCTGGGGTAAGTTATGATTACATTACAGCTAAGTGACATTAGTTAGCATGATGAGATTATGTCAGTTTGAAAGTGGATTGCGTCCTCCTTGCAACTATGAAAAAATGGTGGCTGCAGGTTGTTGCATTGCATTTTTCCGTATTTGGTGACCAGCAAGTAGTTGCAGTGACCAGCTAGTACAGGTGTGAAACCTTCAACATCAAATGAGCCATTTTAGACCCTTCTACCAAATAATGGGGGGGGGAGAGCACACAGATGTGCTGGCGGACAGATGACAGATATAAGGGAATAAATCAGTGTTTTTATTACTAGCCTGTAGCCAGATACGGCTCTTCAGCCAAAGGTTGCTGACCTCTGACCTAGCGGGAAGCAACCTGTCTGAGCAATTGGAGACAGAACATTCAATTTCTAGCTTGTTTAGCTGATGTGACCAAAGCAAATGAAGGCTAAATGTTTGGTTGACAGAAATAATATTTTGATCAGCTGAGATAATTTAAGTATTGTACATCCCTTTTTGCTCATTTTTTAGCATCTGATTGCATCCATTTAATTAAACCAATGTAATATACTTTTAGATCCTTTCAGTAATAACCTTAAAATGTCTGTTAAAATGTGACTCTTATGTGATCTAAACCATAACATTTTCACTTTGTCTGTTTCCTGTTTAAGCTGAATGAATCTAACTGGGAAATGGGACCACCTCAGCAGAGACTTTAGCCTGCAGCAACTACCAACCAATCAAACTGCTTGATTTAATTTCTACAGTGTAAAGGTCCATTGGCTCATTTTGTTTCAGTCTCTTCATTTTTTAAATAACTCTTTTTAGGGTGACCTTCAAATAATACATTTTTGTTTACAGAAAACCTAAACTAGAGGACTGACACAAATTTAGACTTACCTGTGAAAGAGGACCGACTTGACCAGTGTGACCACATCTCTGCTGGCGTTATGACCGGCACAAACGCACGCTACATGGATCAGCTAAAGGAAAAAAGAAGAAGAAGAAGAAGCTCTGAGTTTTGGCAAAAGGCAGCCTGTAGCATGAATACTTCCCATTATGGGCGCTAACAGCTTCCATCACAAGCTCACAGCAGACTAGATGTGACTGCAGTTATAGATCTGCCCTATGTGCTAATTCACACACAGTGTCATCAGTCTTCTCCTAAAGTACTGAAGCTATATTATTCTGCTGGTGCGTGTCACTCGCCCCCGTCTCTGATGTAAACTTTCATACTGAGATTCTCAAACATGTATGATTTCACAACACTCGCTTTTCAGCAGAAGAGACTTTGAAAAGTTGGAGCTCAAAGGCAGCAAATCACATCAAAGAACAAAGTGTTCCCCTGGATTTCAGACCCTGCTAACCCACCTCTGCCTCACCCATTAATTAGTTTGAATGGACCACTGTGATTTGCTGAGCTTCTTGTTCAGGAAATTCTCTCCTGTTTGTGATTAGCCATCAGTGCAGCTGTTAGTGTGACACACTAATGTGTGATCCCATCAGAAGTAGTACTTGTTAAAAAAAAAAGAGAGATTTGTCACCGAAGTGAACTATGTGTAACGAGGTAGTTGCACCCCCCGGCCTCCAGGTGGCGCATTGCTCAGTGAGACAGAATAGCGAGGTCATAGGTCCTCCTCTCCAATTGACTATGTGCACGTTAGCATATGCTACTTCCGGTGCGGAAACTCCTGTGGGGAGCTTTGTTTCCGGTGTCCTATTCACGCCTTGTTTACCGTCCAAAATAAGTTAAGCAAATGAATGAATCAAGCGGCGATTTACATTTCTATAGATGTCTTGGGCATTTACCCAATATATCTGTAAATGATGTTCATCGACTTGTCGATATTTTTCCCCTGCGCCTCAGAGCAAAAGAGAAAAGGGATTCAAATGTTATATTTCTCAGCTGTCCCTCGTTTATCGCGGGTGTTATGTCCTAAAAATAACCAGCGATAGGTGAAATCAAGTAGCCAATTTTATTTTTTGACAGTGCAAAACGTTTCGTGGACATCATGGACATACAGTACTGCACTTCAGAGTCACACTGCTACGATCGATGCAGCGATTCTGTACTGTACAGGAGAGACGTCACGGAGGAGATCGTCTGCAGCGATCAGGACGCAGGACACAATGTGACGTAAAAAAAGCATGCAAACTTGCACTAAAAAATCTGCGAAACAGCGAGGTGAAAGGTGAACCGCGTTATAGCGAGGGACCACAGTAATTTTGAAGGTAAGTCACAACATACCCTTCGTAAATACTAATGTATAGAAACCGTTACCAGCAATCATTCATTTTTTGTGTGGCTTTTTTCATGGTTTGTTAACATGCTGTGTAGGTGTGTACTTGACTAGCTGATATCGACATAACGGGGAAACATCTGGTTTGACTATAGTTCACCTGTAGTTTGAATGCTGAACATTTGCCTGTTTAAATCACAAGACCAGTCACTATACAGAGATGTGCTTCTGAATGTGGACGATGTGTCTTCTGCTGCAGTGATGCAGTTATGCTTGTGTTGAGTGATGTAAACAACTGATCGATCTAAACTCTTTAAATGTCAAAATTGATCATTCGATTTTTTTATGACACGAGCGGTGAGTGTTCCCACCTTCTGCTCTTTGTAACTTAACGCGATCTTTCCGTTTTCAAGTTTTGGACATGATTTTGGAGTATATCTTCGCAGTAGCGATTGACCGCAAAGTAAAGCTACCCGAAATGCACAACCCTACATCCAGTCTCAAACCAGGAAGTTAGCATTTTCTTGTGCACATAGTCAATATGGCAGAAGCGAGGCAAAGAGAAACTTCACCAGTCGCCTCTGTCTCATCATTTCCCTGTTTTGCAGGTTTGTAACCGGTAAAACTATATTAAAACGGTTGTAAAATATTAATAAGAAACACAGCTAAATGTGGGGGTATAAATCAGTGGGTAAACCCTATTATTTGTTACGTTTTATGAAGTAGAAGGACTGGAAAAATGCCAAAGCCTAGCCAGCCGCGGGCGCCATTTTGGTTTCCTTTTTCCCCTTATTTCAGGTCGTTTTAGCTGAATAAGCTCCCTGTTGTGTCCTGATATTGTGAATATGAATGTTAATCTGCTGTTGGCAGTGAAGAACGACTGTTTACTGATTCTGAAAAGTAATTTTGAGAATGTTAAAGCTAAAGCTAAGCCTGCCAGCATACACATGACTCTTTCATGTATTTGTGAGCTACTAAGCTGAATTGGTTTAAGACCAAGCACTAGTATGTTGGTTAAAACAATCAGAATACATAGGTATTTGGGATAAAAGTTAGAGGTAAAAATGTATTTGAACATGCATTTCATATTGTTTTGAATTGTCATTCAGAGAGAATAGCTGAGTAGATGATTTAATGGTCGCTACACATGAAGTATTTTTGTTTTCCATGTAAAGATTGTGTATTGCAGCTTGAACATACAGACGGTTGTATTCTTATTTCTGTTGCATATGGAGAATGTTGGTGCTGCAAATTGAAAATACATGTGATTGTATAAATAAATATGGCAGAAGCGAGGCAAAGAGAAACTTCACCAGTCGTCTCTGTCTCATCATTTCCCTGTTTTGCAGGAACATTTAATCTGTTTTACCGGCCCAAACTCTGGGTCGGTTACATTAGCAGAGTTTATCCTGACCTCACACTTCTGGACGGTGGGTGAGCGGGGACACCCCGTGTGGTTGTTCTTCTCCTCGGCCGTGTTGTCGCCATCCTCGGGCCCCGTGTCTGCAGACGCACCCCACTGCTGGTTGCCATAGTTACCATCCGCTGCCTGGCCAGCCATACCCTGCGATTGGCTGAGCTGCAGGCGGATCTGTCGGTTCTCCTCCTCCACCTCCCGAACCCGCGACTCGAGGACGGCCCGCTCTAGGACCTGGGCAGCTGGAGTATCCGCCAGGCAAGGAGTCAGGAGAAGGGAACGACCATCTAAGGAAGGAAAGTGAGGCACTGTCAGGCTGTCTGCAGGAAGCAAACAACATGTAACCTGTGCATTGCTTTTGCTCTGTAGTTAATAAAAAATAACTCTTCTTTATTTACTACAGCCTTAACAATTCAAAAACATTTGGCGCATGTCTTTTGGTTTGAAATCTCTGATAACTATTTCATGTTCCAGCAGCAATTTTGGCCCATTTGAGGCTATTCTTAGCCTTTATTTCTAGAGCCTCAGTTTTTATTGTAGTTCTTATTCATCCAACACTTGTCTGCACCTCAGCAAACTTAACTTACTACTTAGTCGGTAGATGCATCTGTAGTCAGGTATCTAGTTCAGTTACACTGGTCCCATCTACCAGGGTCGGCTCATTACATCCATACAGCTCACTGTGGTTCCCACTGTACTGTAGCTTCTGGATCTCCACATGGTAGCTCTCTTCTACTGATATTATTGCACTGAGCTGCTAGGTGCTGCTGGTTTTCTACTCATTCACAGTTCAAACATGCGCTGCACATAAACTCCTTCACTGGGTTGGCTGGTAGTTAGAAAAATGTATTATAATATGCAACACTGTAAAGTAACTATAATTGTCAAATAATTGCAGTTGAGTAAAAAATGATTATTCTCCTGTGTTAGTTCGGTATGTTGAAGAACCAAAATCCCTGCCAAAAAAGCAGTTCAGCCAGACACAGCTCCATTAAACACCAGATTAATTAGTACAGTTATAGCAAAGCTGCTAACGGGCTCTGTCGTCTTCTGCCCAAACTTCTGGAGACGACAACAGGAAGTGTAAAACCCGACCAGGACCTGTGGAGGTGACATCACAGGCAGCACACTCATGTTTGGCTTCATGCATGCTGAGAGTCTGAGAACGTCTCCTGCGGCTCACACTTGAAAATTGGCTTCTCACACATTTGTTCGCTCCTCTTTCACCACCTTACTGCCTCCTCAATGTTCTGACAGACTCGGG
>NW_024583029.1:150909-155469 GCF_018398535.1 Haplochromis burtoni
TACGCACATGGCCGATTGTTGAGTGAAACAGATGAACCAGAATTGGTTTGTAAAAATGGTGCAACTTCAGTGATGTGGAACTGGTTTGGTGTTTGTCCGTCAGATACAGACAAAGCACATTTTTTTGCAGAACATGCAAGCGGCCGTCGGACTAAGATGCCCTTAAATCTGGGAGTAATCTGGGTCCTAAACTCCGTATCTTCAGGTCAAACGAACACTGCAGCATCACTAAGAGTTAAAAACTGTCTAAATTCTTTCATCTTTAATAAAACGATCAGCATTGCTGCTTTACCAGGTGTAACTATGAAGTTTAACTTCCAGGCATCCATGAAAACAAAATGTATTACATTTAACGGAGTTAGAAGCTAGCAGGAAGCTAGCGGAAGTTAGCTCGCTAGTTTCGCTAGTTACCTAAGCATGATATTGCATGTTCTGACTGAGAGATTTCTGAAAAAAATCAAACGTACAGCTCTGCTATCACTTCCAACATAAATGAAGACAGGAAACTAAACAGCAGTGACGTTTGTAGGGTTACTGAAGTTGGGCTAGCTGGTATATAATGATGTGCTACGTGATCGCTAGCGACACAGCTATGTTAGCATAACATAAACAGTGAAGCTGGAGGACGAACACTAACACTTTTCCACTTATAAAAGTTAACGTTAAGGTTCCTCATGGTTAGAGACAAATGCAATCGCATGGCAGGATGCTGTAAACGGACCAAACTTCAGTCAGGAGAACAACTGAGATAATCCATCCACAATACGAGGTTAGTCATTAATATACTGCAACAACATGGGAATAGAGCAGCTGCCAGAGAATTCAACATTAATGAATCAATGGTACAGAAGTGGAGGAAGCAAGAAGAATGAGTTTAATAAAGTTTGATTTATCTGACTGCTTTGTTTCGCTTAATGTGCCTTATAATCCCGTGCACCTTATGGTCCGAAAAATACGTACTGCACACTGCAGTTTAATGTTGCAAAGCACCTCTTTTTAACTTCAGTGGATATTATACATGGTTATGCTCAGGATATGTCAGCCCATTTCTACTGGAAATGCCTTTTGGTTAAACTTTCAGCAAGGAATTTGCATTTGCACTGTTACATTTTTATAAAGCTTTAATGTACATAAAAACCAGCTTCTTGTTTAAGTGAAAATAAATGGAAGGTTGTCTTTTTGCGCTAGTAATGTTGTGGAGTTGTATTTTGTCTCGCATCAATTATATCGTCAGTTATATCGTTATCGCAAATTTTCAAATATATATCGTGATAAATATTTTATATCGCCATATGCAACATTCTCTGACTTGAAGAAATTAGTTTAACATTTAAACCTATTTTCTGCACATTCCAGCACATAAAATAAAATATTTTGTGTGTTTACACTCATCTTTCAAATAGATGCAAGTAAAACACAGCAGAAAATAAATAAAGTCAAAGACTCAGCGGTCCTGTTGCTCTATTTTCACCTGTAAAGCAGGAGTGGGGTAGGCGGAGGTTTACCCTGGTGCAGGTGTGCCGCGGTCAGTGGAAGAATCCGCGAGTTTCTCTGTGAGTTTCCCATTACGTCGTTGCGCACTCGGTGCTTGCTTGGAAGTTTAGGGGTTTTTTTCGCTGTAAAAAGAAGTTTTCTTCCCACGCACGATGGACGCTAATGTTTTTGTCACTTTTTATGGAATCAAACTCAAAGTAAGGTCAGTACTTCCACGCTTTAAACGCTGCACGCTCATACTCTCTCCCACAATCGATATGTGATCCATTGTTGATCTGCACACAGCTGTTGTCACTAACGGCGCACTCGCTTACGTCACTGTCATGAGACATTCTCGCAAACAATCACGGTTTTAGTAACGCAGTAACGCAGCGTTCCTACGGGAAAGTAACGGTAATCTAATTACGGTTTTTGCAATAGTAATCCCTTACTTTACTCGTTACTTGAAAAAAGTAATCAGATTACAGTAACGCGTTAACGCGTTACTGCCCATCTCTGTATGCATGTGACAAATAAAGAACCTTGAACCTTGAATCAGTGAGATAAACTGCAATTCTTCTAATGGCCAGTAGGTGGTGGATTTCGTGGTTTTACAAAAAAGTCAGGTTATTATCGAAGTTTATGAGAAAACAGCCTTTGGCTCTGTTAATCAACGATCTCAGTAAACACTTTCCCTTTTTGAATTTTTGTTATGTTTACTTTGAAAATTGTGGCTCTCATTAGTCAAACAGGAGGATAAATCAGGGTCTCCTTTAGGTCAGACAGCATGCCCCCAGGCACAGACTTGTAAAGGACCTCGCCCATCCTACATGATGAGTCTCACAGGCTAAGAAACACAAAACAACAACATGCAGACGTGTTTTCCATCTGTTTGCAGTTTCAACTCCATTTCTGGTCATTTGCATTTCCCCCCAGTTACACTGAACTTTAATAATGGACACTCTTCTCTCTGTTTGCAAACACACTGTATCAGCTGGTGCTCATTTTGCTTCTCCTTCTAGTTCTTTAGCAGCTCTTTATGTTCAGTCACCTTGAGTCTGATAGTTTTAAATCTCTTTATGAGAGTTAATTAGTACTTGAAACTCAGGCTCATGGGCCCCCGGGCCAATGTCAAGTAGGTCCTTTCACATATCCTTCCACATTATAAGTGGGACTACTTTGTGATGCACAAGTTGATAACTGATGAGCATGCAGGGCCCTTCTCATGTCTGATTTCAAACCAGCAGGACAGCGACCTCACACTATGACCTCACTAATAAATGGGTGCTGTAATGTTTCCTGTAACCTGATTATATGCATATATATATATAATAATAGCCATTTCTCTCCATTCTAGCAGCATCATGACAGAAATATTAAATGTAGAAGAACAAAAGATTACACACACACACACAGGCTGGAGTTTGAGTTTTCACTCAGTCCTACATTCACTGCCACGCTGACCCAAATACTCACTTGAGCACCAAATGTCTGCTACTGGAAATTATCCAACAAACGCACCATTTCCTTCAATGTCAGCAACATTTGACAAAAATGATGTTGGACGATGTCCAGCCAATTCGTCGTCCTGCCTCCATCTAACTTCCATTCTCTTCTTCTCTCACTGGTTTTCTTTTGACTTTGTCCACCATGTTTTTCTTCATCTATACTTATCTCTATTCGTCTTCACATCTTTCTCCTTTTTCTACATGTTAGTCTCTCTGATGTCTTCCTCCTCTTCTTATGTAAGCATAAGCAATTGCATCTTTCTCCCACCGTGCCCTGCTCATCATTTCCCTCTCCCTCTATATTTACCCCTCAGTTCTCCTTTGTGATTGAGTTCTCTCACTTCGTTTTTTTAAAACTCTTTCTCCCATCTTGGTATTCTCTTCTTCTACATTGTGCTCCTTTTCCCTCCCTTCCTATCTGTAACCCCACAGAGCAGCAGCCGGCCCACAGCTGAACAGAGGCATGATGGGAATGTTTACACCCATGTCTAATGGCTGAGTGACAAGAAGGAATTGGACTCTTTCAAAATCCTCTTTCTGATTATTTATCTGATCCTCTGTTGTCCATGCTTGTTCCCATTGTTTGTCCTTGTCTCCATATACATGGGCTGTAAATAATGTCTCTGTATGTTGTTATTAACTTGTGTGTAACATCAACCTGCCAGAGGGTCTGCAGATGGAAATTAGCCTGAGGCTATAATCTGGCATATTTACATTTGTTAAAATGTTCATTCATATGTATTGTCCCTCTTTCTAATAAAAAAGGAAATAACAAAATGAATTATTTGATAATGCGGTAGAGTCCAACTATTTGGACAATAACAACTTTTCCTCCTGTGCACCTTTGTGTTTATTTTCTTCCACTGTTATTTGGCTTCAATAGGAATTTAAGCAACATTTCAATCCAACAAGAAGTCATTCTATAATCCAGCTTCAGTGCTAGTGCAAACAGTGGCTTTCTGCGCTCATCTTTATACACAATCCATGATTAAGAAGCAGCATTTTAATAATGTAGCTGTATGCGTATGAAGCTCTCAATGGGCTTTATGTTAAGGATCCTACTACTGTGTTACAGACAGAACCCGAATGGTTCTCACTGAGAATCAGCAGAGACTTGGTGACAGGGGAGAGGAAGAACTTCCTTTTACTTGGATTACTGGTCTCAGAGAGGATCAGTCATTTCCTGTGACTGGGTGAGGAAGGCCAGGGTGCATGTACTCACTACAAAGAATACTGTAGGTAGAGAGGAAACCCTTAGCTGACAGGACAGATGGAGGAACCAGAATCCGATTCGCAGTCAGTCAGCAGAAAGAAAAAAGGGAAACGCTGGTTATTTCTGTGGTAATGTGCTCCAGGAGCCCACTCCATCACTTTGAACACTCACAGCTAAAGTGGATCCACTGAACAGAGACAACTCATCAGTCATCCATGTTGGAGTGCTCGAGCAACGTGGAAGCCTCACCAAAAAGGAATCCTATTTTCCTGCTCTGCGTGCCCTCCGAGAATCACTGCCACGTAAAACATACACCGAATATGGAAATGTGTGTCTGTGTGTGTGTGTGTGTGTGTGTGTGTGTGT
>NW_024583029.1:155489-194968 GCF_018398535.1 Haplochromis burtoni
TGTGTGTGTGTACGTGTGTGTGTGTGTGTGTGTGTGTACGTGTGTACGTGAAAAACACTGAGGAGTAAACCTGCATCCTCCTTCCCATCAACGCTGACACCAGTGTCACGTGTCACTCTTAGATGAGCACACTGGACACTTTTCTGTAAAATCAATCTTTGAGCCTCATAGGTTGGGCCTCGCTTCTTTATCGCTTCCAACATGGTATGAATGTGAATGCAGTCACACTGACGCAGCACGATTTGACTTGATTTTTTTAACCTGTAAAAACAGCCCAGCACACAGATATATCACCTGCTGCTGTGAGGGTTAACATAAAATCGAGTTGTTCCAAGTGACATTAATTGTTAAGGAATCACTGATCAAGGTTTGAGGTGTTTGGATCAAAACAGAAATAATACAAATCCTGAGCAAGTTCTTGACTCCGTGTGATGGTTTGAGGGGCGCTTTGGTGGTCTGACAGTGGGAGACTGGGAGACACATCAAGAACAGAAGAGGTGCCAGAAGACCTTATCGGTGTCTTTATTATATTTATGTGAAACTTCTAAGCCTTGTGAGGATCTAAGCATGTAGATAATATTTCAATACATAAAACTATTTAGTCCTTTGGCACTAAATGCTGGCCCTGGATATAAATTGTTAAAAGGAGAATCATTAGATATGCATCCTCAGTTTTAATGAGATTAAAGCCAAGGCTGCTTACTTAGATCAACAAAGTCTGTGGCAAAACCCCCACAACTGGTACAATGTTTCCCAAATCGGTTCATTATAGTTTGATCCAGCACTACATTACAGATCAGAGGACTGCTGACATGATCCACAGAAAATGTAAGTTCATACAAGTGTCAAGGTTGAATTCAAAATAATTAAAAAGCAATTCATCCTGAAGCTGCACTGGCAGAGATACTGTGCCTCTAACATGTGACTTCCTGTGTTAGTATGTGTGTTATTAAAGCTTCTCGAGGAGACACCACGCAAAAACGTCTCTCTGAATGAAAAAGCAAACTAAACAGAAAACTGCCTCCATGCGTTTAAAAATGTAACTTCATAGTCAGACTGAAAGGAAACTGAGCCGAGCTGCAAAATGCATCTGATAATTGATGTGTTGCTGTCGCTGGTAGGATTCCTGCGACGCTGTCTGACCCAGACCACAAGCCAGCGTCTATGAAAATTACACTGTGTGGATTCTCAGTTTGGACCGTGTAATGATCAATGCTTGGCAGAACTCACGTTGAGTGATTTTGTTGCGCGCACATCCTGAAATCTCTTCATACTCACTTTCCAGGTTTCCAGCCAGAAGGTAGAGCCAGGTGAGCAGGACGATGGCTGTGAGTGACGCCGCCAGCAGCTTTAGGCGCCCGCGGCAAAGAAGGTTCATGATGGGACAGCGGCACTGAGGGCTCTGAGGGTCAGGGGTCGGGAAGAGGACGAGGGGAGGGGCGGGGTGGGGGTGGGGGTTATCAGGTGGGGCTCAGTCCCTCGGCAGGTCTCTGCAGCATCCTTTCATCTGAGTAGAGAAGAACACAGAGTCAAAACAGGACACTTAGAACAGAGCCGTCCGAGTTCAAGTCGTTACTGAAGAAAAATCTCAATTTAACCAACAAATACTGAGTTCACAAGATTTCAATGTGGAAAACTGACACATGTCCAGTTTTCCAAGCTCGTTTTGTTTCAAGGACGTCTAAAAACCAAGAACAATTTCTCTTCATTCCAGCTGATTGGGTCTCATCCCAAAGCAGTCTGCAGATTTCTTATGAGTGATTCATTACTATCTGAGTTAGAAAGCTTACGGTTCTAAGAAGTCTGGACCCAATCTGTAAGAGATCTGAACCACAGAAGAAGACACAATCACACGGTCCGAAAGTACCAGAGGACAGCCAGACCTCATCCAAGAGTCCTCACAGATGGCCCAAAATCACCAAACCAAACCCAGGCCGACACTCACAGCCTGTTACACTCATAATGATATTTGCTTTCGACCTCGATTATTGCACCTCTGTCTTACAGAGACACAATTTTACAAAACCAAGAGACAACTTTTAAAATCTGGCTCTTCATCACACAAACATTTACAAATACAACACTGACGCTTGAGGAAAAGTGCTGCTGGATACACTCGCTAACGCTGCCATGTGTGACACTCCTGTCGCTGGTCCACAACCTTCAAGGAGAAATGTATAACATCACAAAGTAACCACCTCCTGTGACCAGTTTTATTCACTTTTGTTACTAAATCAATATCCATCCATCCATCCATCCATCCATTCGCTTCCGCTTATCCTTTTCAGGGTCGCGGGGGGCGCTGGAGCCTATCCCAGCTGTCATAGGGCGAAAGGCGGGGTACACCCTGGACAGGTCGCCAGTCTGTCGCAGGGCCAACACACAGGGACAGACAACCATTCGCGCTCACATTCACTCACACATTCACACCTAGTGGCAATTTGGATTATCCAATTAACCTATCCCCACAAGCTGCATGCCTTTGGACGGTGGGAGGAAGCCGGAGTACCCGGAGGGAACCCACGCAAACACGGGGAGAACATGCAACTGTTGCTGTGCGGCAACAGTGCTAACCACCGTGCCACCGTGCAGCCACTAAATCAATATATTTATATAATATGTAACTGTACGTACTTGTAATTGAATTTCTGTCATGACTGCAGCACCTTCATGGCCCACACTTTGTCCCTGACTGAAGGTGATATTTAGTCTAAACAGTGAGTGACTCTGGACCTTCAAAGATAAAATAAGGAGTCTGATTAAAGTTTTGGCACATCTCTGTTCATTGTATCATCGAGTTGCTGCTCTTGGCTGGCATGCTCATGCCTGTCTGCCTCAAGGTTGGACATCCTGTTAATCTGAGCTGCTTTTCAGCTCAGCACAGCTGTGGAGACTTAGTGAGCTACTGTAGCCTTTCAGCTCCAGCACGTCTGATCGCTCTCTGACCTCTCATCACCAGGACATTTCTTTCTGCCACACACCGAACGTTTTTCACATCGTTCTCGGTAAAGACTGGAGCCCGATGTGGTGAAAATTCAGGACGTCAGCAACAGAAATACTCAAACCAAAAAGCAAAGATCAAACCACTGCTTGGATGTGAACACGAGGCTCCTGAGCTGCATCTGCAGAACTTCATGGATTAGCTGACTATATAATTACAGGCAGACGCATTAGAGTCGATGTTTTAAAAGCATTCAGCTTGAGGTTTGGAGTCACCGTGCAGAGCTCACATGACTGTTTCAGTCGATGAAGCTGAACTGAACTGAAAGAAGGAGAAAGAGTCACTTTGCTCCATACACACAGAAAACTTGAAAAGGGGGAAAGTCCCATACAAGTTTCAGTTTAGCTCTCCATGTTTGTCAGTCCAGCTCTGTCTGTGCTGGCCTCCCTCCCTCTATGTGAGCCTGATTAGAGCGGGAGGTCTGTCTTTGTTTAACAACGTGATTCATTAATCCCTCTTTAATTAGACACAAGCCCGGAGAGGAGAGAGGGCTGCCAGTGGGAAACAGTATGGAAGCAAGCTCATAGCAGAAAGAAGGAAACTTTGTGCTGGAGGCTGCAGCTCACGTGGAAGAAAAATCTTCAAGAATATTTCTGCGCTTAATAACTAGGAGCTAAATTTACATTTTAAAAGCATTACTGAAGCGCTTAAACACCCGCTGACTTTGTTCCTTGGCCCGTTTAAACACAGGCTTGTGCAGCCATTAAACTGTCAGTCATTTGTAGTCCCCCATTTTCAGCCTCTAAAAAACGGGGACTACATATAAAAAGGGCTATAATTCCTCAACAGGTAATGCAGTGCTTTTATTAAACCCCTGCAATTGAAGCCGAACGTCTGCACTTCAGTCACATGTTGGTTGTGTGGTGGTGGAGTACAAAGGCAACAAATTAGCATCGTCCAAATACTTACGCACTGCAGTGCAGCCATAATTACTGGGGATGTTTCCTTGTTATACGTCATACACAGCAGATTCACAGGTAATATTTTATGTGTAAAAGTCTAAAAATTATGTTTAAAAACAAACAAACATCCAAATATTCAGTTTGAAATTTTAAATCTGTCTGAAACGAGGCCTTATTTAAGGAAATAAGTTGAAAAAAAATCTTATTCTGTAACATCTCTGGTGCCACTGATGTGTGGTGTAAGCTGGTGAATGTGGAAGTGCAGCCCATTTAACACGTGACTGTATTCTCATGTATTCGTCCTTTATGTTGTTTTGTGGGCAATATGCATTTAATCTAAATCCTGACACACCATGACTGTAACCTGCCAAGTGATTGTTACCTAAAAACCGTAATATATTTTTTGCAGGAAGTCTTTTGATCCTCTTTTCATTCATTTGCAAAGTTTTAAATACCCAAAAAGCAAAACCTCTGGTACTACATGAAGTACTGCTGACACACTTCTGATAAACTTAAGTATTTTTTGTCATCCAAACATGCAAATATGTAAAACTTGTCTGAAAGAAATATCCCCACGTATCAGCTGCACACACATCATTTTTCAGAATGTTTAATAAAAGTGTTTTCAGTCTTTAGCGGGGAAACCCATGTGACCACGTGATATGATAGAAAGCTCCAGAGCAGCTACCAGACAGACTTAATGTTTTTTGTTTTGTTAAATCAACTATGTCTAGCATCAGGAATTAACTTTTGTTCTTCTTCCTGCCATTTTTGTGCCACATCTGTGTCTAAGAAGGTAATCAATTCCCAACAACAGGAGTGGCACCAAGGTGGGGCCAAAGGGGGGCACTGCCCCTACGCCCCACCCCACAACTTAAAAATGTTGAAGTGTTCCCTTAATTTTTTTTAGCAGTATATGGAGTTGGTAACTGTAACAGCTAACACCTAACACAATGCATGAGCTAACTTAGCAACCACAGCTTTTTTAAATTAAAAAACAAACAAACACAAATGTGTGGTGCTCAGTGCTGCTGTGGGGTCAACAAGGCTGTCAGAGCAATAACTCTTGGGTGTTACTGTGAATGTTAGCAGGATATCATGCCTAACATAGTTTCCCCTTCCTTGCTAATTGTCCACTCCACCCACATTACCATCACCTGTTTGACTCAAATGTTACAGGATTCCAACAAATCACTTTACCAGCAAACCGACTGTTTAATAATGGAGCTGAGCTCTGTCAGGTGTTTGAGCTGAATTGAAATGTTGATTCAGTTTTTACCACACGTTATTCCCACGAAACCTAGAAGGAGAAACACTGAGAAATTTACAACGACTTAAACCACAAAAAAACCCAAACTGTTATTTGTGGTTCAGCCCCACATGGTTTAAAGTGATGCATTATTAAAACCACAACAATTATCTGCTGTAAAAGTGGATCACACTGCACGCTGAAAGGCTCTCCAACACTCTGCCAGACATTTCAACTTTCCAACTACATAGAGATGATTTATGAGTTAATTAGTGAGGCTGATGTATGCGCTCTATGTCGTTAAGAGCAATGAAAGGTGCTGAGACAGGAAGAGAGGAGGAGGAGGAGAGCTGAGATGGAGAGCAGGGAGAGTAAAGATTAAGAAGAGGGGAGAAGGAAGAGAAGTGTGGTGGGGGGAAGAGAAAGAGAATGAGAGAGGCAAGCAAAAGAACAGGGAAAGAGATAAAGAGGGAAGAAGTTTGAAAGATAAGGAAATGGGAGTGGGAACAAACAAGAAAAGAAAGAAGGGACAGGTAAAGAAAAAAGGAAGAGAAATGAGGAAGAAAAACAGGAGAAAATGTGAGGAAGAATATATAAAAAGAGAAGGGAAAGGTCAAGACAGGAAAAAGGAAAGGAAAAAGAAGATAGGAAGAAAGGAATGAGGAAAAGAAGGGAAGCAGAGAGGTTAAAAGGGCATAGGAAGCAGAGAAAAAGTACTAGGGAATGAGATAAACAATGAAAAAGAAATGAAAAGAAGATTAAGGAGGAACAACAATCAAAGGGAAACAGAAAAAAAGAGGAGCAGAGGTAATTGGAGGTAAAGAATGAAATGAAAAGGAAGAGGCAAGGTAGCCATAGTACGTAGAAGATTACCAGATTCAGAGAAAAGCAAAAAAAGCAAAAAGGAGAGGAAGTAAATGAGGTGGGGGCTGAGCTATAGGTCGTGGCAGTGTACTGGACACTCCGCCTCTAACAGCCATAAACTCAGAGAGGAAATAAAAGTGAGGGGCAGTGCCACTAAAGAGGTGTTTAATAGGCAGCTTTTGTGGATTCTGCAGGAGCTGCACAAAACGTTTTCTCTGCTCTAATTGTAGCAGTAAAAGCGCTGTGAGCGGGGAGCACCGGAGGACTGCGGCAGTCTGCAGCCCCCTCTGTCATCGAAGCAGCTGAGAACAGCACTGAAGGGACAGCGTGGGCGGCACCGGGGTGGAGGCACAACAACAGATAACTCAGTCTAATGGCTGTAAATTAAAGGATAACACAGCAACCACAGAGAAGCAACAATTCCTAAACATTCCTCTGCTATCGTCCCCAAAGCAGCAATTCACTTTCGTTCACCCTCAAATTAAATCAAAGCAGAGGGCTTTCGAAAACCGGTGCAACCATTTATGTCAAAAAGGACTGAAACACATCAACTAGACAGTAAAATTCATCCTCTGAAAAACATCACAAAGTTTTCCTGTCAAGCACCTGGTGTGTTACTGAATTACTGATGGGGCAGAACGAGGGATGAGCAGCAGAAGAAGAATATGGATGACTGTCCGGGTGGTGGACAGGTTCAGAGGAGTGTTTGGTGTATGAAGACGAGAGCGAGGCGTGTCCGCCTGAACTCGCTCCACTGATGCAAACCTGTACAGAAAACGACAGACTCTGAGATTCTTACACTTCAGTCCTTAATGTCGCATTATGTAACAATAGAAACTGCTGCCACAAAGAGCGACACCGTCAGCAGAGCCCGTTCAATGAGGCTGACCTGGATTATTTGTTTCAAACGCTTGTTTAAGGGGTTCAGACTTGATTTTGAAGCTAGGTGTTTAGCACCAAGGTTTGAGTCCTATATCTAACATTTTGCTGATGTGGATAGATAGTGGAATGATGGGTGAATGAGTGGGTGGATGGATGGATGGGTGGGTGGATGGATGGGTGGGTAGATGGATGAGTGGATGGTAGGGCTGCCGCAAACCATTATTTTGATAGTCGACTAGTCACCAATTATTTTTGCGATTAGTCGACTAATCAGATCATGCATCCATTGGACGTAAAACGTACAGCTTATTGCACCAGCAGCATCTGCTCTTATATAACTATCATTAGCTTACAGCTTTAAGTGTTTAAGGTATGTGCTAACTAAAAATAAAGACAAGATGATAGTTTATTAAATTTTAATGAAATTTGCAGATTGTTTCGGTGAAGTTTAATAAACTCCTTGCTATCTAAAATATAACAGGACACCGGAGTATTTCTCGAGCATCTCACACTTCTGATAATCAGCTGTCTGCTTGACGTTTATTCAGCTGTGTAAAAACTATAACTTTAATCTCAGCCAAACCGATTTACTCAGGAACAAATAAAATACTGAAAAAGCCAAACAATAACATTTTTAAGTTATCTAAGTGACTTATGTTTAACCTGAGTAGCGAAAGACGGCGGTGGGTTTGAAAACGATTTGCCGGGAGTCCGGTGTTCTCACCGGCTCTAGTGAGCCTAGCCCCCGGCTAGCTATCGAGCTAGTGGGTAACAGACGTCTCCGAAAACGTCGGAGCGCTTTTGAAAATATGTGGTGTCTCTGATAAACTGAGCAGATATTTGAGGTTTACACAGCTACATTCTCGCCTGAAAATATGTTAAACGTTTATTTTGTGACCCAGAAAGAATAATAAGAGTAATATTAAAACTAACTAGCTGCCGCCATTGTTGGAAACTGAGCTGGGCCGCGCTATGAATTCTGGGCAAAGGAGCTTGAAAGAAAAGCGTCTGGACTTCTTTAAGTTGCTTGAAGACGTTTCACCTCTCATCCGAGAAGCTTCTTCAGTTCTAAGGTCAAATGGTGGAGAGTCCCAGATATAAACCTAGTGGGAGTTTCCCCCCACAGAGGGACAAAAGGACCCCCTGATGATCCTCTAATCGCCTGAGCCAAGGTGTGAAACTGGGTGTGGGTCCCAATCAGCCAGAGTTTCGGGTGTGTTCATTGTGAAACCTGGCCCCACCTTATCATGCAAATTCCTGAGGTCAGATGGCCCAGGATGTGAGTGGGCGTTAAGGCGTCTGGGAAGGGATCTCAAAACTGGATTATAGATGGCAGAGAGTTGGTGTCGTAAACCCCGCCTCTGTTCAAAGATGGTCGCTCACAGTGGACATAGATGGCTTCTTTCACTCCTCTTTCAAACCATCTGTCCTCTCTGTCCAAAATGTGAACATTGGCATCCTCGAAAGAGTGTCCTTTATCCTTAAGATGCAGATGGACTGCAGATGGATGCAGATGGACTGCAATGATGGTGTCTGTTTTGCGTTTTGTCAACAAAACGCCAAAACACAAACTTAACTTAACAACCTCTACATTGGAGAGACCAAACAGCCACTTCACAAGCGCATGGCACAACATAGAAGAGCCACCTCCACAGGACAAGACTCAGCAGTCCATCTGCATCTTAAGGATAAAGGACACTCTTTCGAGGATGCCAATGTTCACATTTTGGACAGAGAGGACAGATGGTTTGAAAGAGGAGTGAAAGAAGCCATCTATGTCCACTGTGAGCGACCATCTTTGAACAGAGGCGGTGGGTTTACGACACCAACTCTCTGCCATCTATAATCCAGTTTTGAGATCCCTTCCCAGACGCCTTAACGCCCACTCACATCCTGGGCCATCTGACCTCAGGAATTCGCATGATAAGGTGGGGCCAGGTTTCACAATGAACACACCCGAAACTCTGGCTGATTGGGACCCACACCCAGTTTCACACCTTGGCTCAGGCGATTAGAGGATCATCAGGGGGTCCTTTTGTCCCTCTGTGGGGGGAAACTCCCACTAGGTTTATATCTGGGACTCTCCACCATTTGACCTTAGAACTGAAGAAGTTTCTCGGATGAGAGGTGAAACGTCTTCAAGCAACTTAAAGAAGTCCAGACGCTTTTCTTTGCAAGCTCCTTTGACTATGATGACCTGGATGACTGAGAACCTTCACAGACATATGAATTCTGGGACACAGCCTCTTCTTCTTCTGTGTTTAACGGCAGCTGGCATCCTTGTACATGCAGTGCTGCCATCTTCTGTTTCAGTCCATTATTACACTCTTAAATACTACTACTGTGTCTTTTGGGATCTTACAAAGCTTCAAATGACGCGTCGACTATTAAATTAGTCGTTGACGATTTTAATAGTCGACTAATCGTGGCAGCCCTAGTTTTCTTCTTTCCGTGTGTCGCTACTTTAAAACGCTTGGGCCGCTCTGCCCGCCACAGTTTCAAACTGGTCATGTGACTGCATGGCCACATCTGATTGGTAAAAGAGTTACAGAAAACTCCACTGGCGGCATGATCCATTATTAGCAGTATTATGTAACGTGTGAAATTAATCATTTTTTTAAAAGTAACAAGTCGAATATTGCCAAATGTAGCGGAGTAAAAGCACAGTTTCTTCTTCACAAATGTACTCAAGTAAAAAGTATCGTGCAAAAAACTTTAAAAGTACATTTTTTTCAAAAACTTACTCAAGTAAATGTAACAGAGTAAATGTAACTCGTTACTACCCACCTCTGCCCATCAGTCTTCACACACAACATATGATAATGCAATTAGGAACCCAGAGCAAAGCTTTAGTCCAGTGGGCGTGTCCTCGTTGTGAGTGAGGAGCTCTTTTAGCCCTAAGCTAATCACAAAGAGGATAGTCCTGATTAAGGGAATAATCAGCAGATGCTTCTGCATTAGAGGAGAGAGATAAGAGTGGAGACCAATAATCAACTCCACTCATCCTCTATTCAGCTCCCTGACCCACGTGCAGGAAGAAGACCTCAAGAGCGCTCAAAGCTCCCCTCACACGACTACTCGATGGCTGTCAACAACCTTGGCAGAAGAGGCACTGCTTTACATTATGCTAACAATAAAAGCTGATCCTCTTTAACCCATAAATAGGTAATGAGGAAAAACAAGGAATTACTATCTGTAAACTGAGAGCAGCAATCACCACACACTGTGTTATTATATATACAGTAACCCAATTATCCCTCCCAGCTTCTGATCATTGAAAATGTTGATTTCATAGCAGGCAGGAGGGCCCCGTATTAGTTTTTCCTTTTCATTAACAGTGTCTTTCTTTTCTTCTGCCGGCTTCAGCATGCTTCATGAACACACAACCATCTCAACTTTCGAGGCAACATTGCTTTTTATAACTATAAGGATCTCAAACCATCCAAGAGTATGGAGGGCACGAACAGTGTTGTGAAGAATATTTGCTTTCTCTCCGGGATAGTTACTTTTTTCTCTTACTAAATGATATTATTATTAAAAAGTACTGGCAACCATCACTGCTACACCCCAGGTTACTAGTAGACACACCTCTCTGGTATCAATTTCTATGTTGTCTTCTTCTCAAGTTATTGGATTCACAAGATTCTGAGAAAACTTGACCTCTAATGTTTAGGTCGAGGTCACTAATTTCTAGGAAATGCACCAATGCTGACAATTTGAAAATCCCAGGTCACTTCAACTCAGCTTTATTTATATTGTGACAAACCACAACAACAGTTGCCAATTATAAAGTAAAGACTAGGGCTGTGCGATATGACCAAAATCTCATATCCCGATAATGATATAAATCACAAAAATGTAACATGTTTTGTAAATTCTGTGAATCTCGGGCAGCTCGACTCAAGTGAAGTGTTTCCAGCTGGGCGTCGTGTACCTGGAGTCGAGTGTTTTAACCGATGCATGAAACGATACATTTTTAGACATAAGTTGTAACGGCGCCGTTTTCTTTGTATTTATTACACAGCGTGCTGCGGGGAAAAGCCTGTTCTAACGTTTGAGTCTACGGTTTATTTTTTAGCAACTGACGGCTCTTTTTGCTTCTCATCCGTAAATAATCTGATCTTTCACGTGACTCAGTTTAAGTCTCAACAGGATCTTGAGCTTTATTGTGAAAGGTTTACGTGGAAAACAAACAAGCGGACAGCAGAGCCACGCGACCATTTTACCATCATTGTTGCTAACGACAACACGTAAAAACAGGCGCTTGTCTGTCTGTAGTGTGGTTATATTAAATATAAGAGAAAGAGAGAACTTTAAGAAACTAATATAGCCACTACAGTGACCATCAAAACGATAAACATATATTGCTGTAAACTGTTTATTTCATGACACCACGAAACAAACGATAGAGTGATAGGAAACGATAAACGTTTTTATATCGTCATTCGATATATTTCGTTATATTGAACAACCCCAGTAAAGACCCTAAAATAATGCAGAGGAAAAGAGAGGAAACCTCACATGGCCACCTATGAACAAGCGCTTTGGCAACAGTGGAAAGGAAAACCTCCCTTTTGACAGGAAGAAACCTTTGGCAGAACCAGGCTCAGGGAGGGGCAGCCAGGGTGAGGGGAGGAAGATGGGAAAAAAGAGCCAGAGATGAATAATAATTCATGATTAAATGCACAGTCATGTATAAACAGTGAGTGCAGAGAAAGGTCTTCTTGACTTATTGCATTCACAAGATTTTTGGAAAACTTGACCTTTGACCTTTTAAGCCCCCGTGTTAATTTTTGCAGCCATCAGCTGGAAATAGATATTTGGAAATGTCTCAGATATTTGTATATCTGAGACATTTAGCAGGACTGGCTTCGAGTATAAGTATATAAAAGTGAGGCAGTTGCCATACTTTATGTGATGGCATACCAAAACGTTTCCCCCACTACCAGATAAGTAGTGGGGGAAAGCCATGGCAACCAACAAGGCACTGAGGTAGTTCGACAACAGGGTTTTCTGTATGAGAACACAGCATCTGTTGTCTGTGGACGTTTACATGCATAAAAAGCTATATAAAGGTTTTCCCTGATGGGGAAGTGAAATAATATGTCCTATTTAAAGTTGGATCAGAATTGGACCGGCGTTCTGGCACATGATGTCTTTCTTGGCTATGGTCAACATTCACTCACTAAATCAGACAGCAACAACAGACTGAGTGAAATCTAAAACCACCTCCTTTCTAAGAGCTTTGTCCAGTATCACCAATCTGCTGCTCAGGTTTGTTCACCAGCATCATTTTTCAGAATTTCTGTATAGAGGCAGAGACAAGTGTCAGTGTGAAGAAAAGGAAAACTTTCTCCATCCTTTCCCTCCGGCATCAATGTTCATCGTGTTTCAGAGTCTTTCCACCCAGTTTTCACCCTTTGCTCCATGAGTTGCACTCAAAGCCTTGACACGTGCACTCTTTTCCCTGCAGCTTCTCTAGAGAGACAAACATTTTTCTTTAGTGCAGATTTTTCCTCTGTAAAACACACCAGCTCTATTACTCAACTCAGTGCAAGAGAGGAGACATGCTATGAGGAAATAAAACTCAAATTTAAAACATTTAAAAAGACGAATACAAAAAGTCTGTTTGTGGCAGTTCCGTTAAGGTCAATGACCCAAATGAAAAAGATCATATTTAAGGTGCCTTTGCAGCGTTTAGTCAAACAGATTGAAGTAACATATCGAATAGTTAGAGAGCACAGCTTGAACGGTGAAACAATAGCTCGTTGGACATCGACAGGGAGACTGCTATGGTGATATTTTGTTTCTACCATGATTAACATCAACCACAATGTCGAGTCCCCATGGCTGCATTTTCTGAAAACTTTCATTCTATAATTTTGTGTTGATACACATGATGAAACACATCAATGTCTTTTCTTTTTGCTCTAGCTCAACAAAAACCAGGAAGGAGGAGGCCATTAGCCCATGTTTGTCCACTCAGCCAGCTGCTGCAAAGGATAAACAACATTACGTTCATGAAGTTTCAATATCGATTCCACTTGTAATACTTTCATTATTTAGTATTTATTGACTGTCAAAATAAACTTCAGTGAACACATGCCCGTTCGTCTTTTAGCAAATAAGGTTGTCGTTGTTGGTTCTAGAGAAAAATCTCGACATGCTGATGCTATGAAAAGTTGGTGCTATCCTGAAGCCAGAAGATGAAGTGAAGAAACACTCGCTCCCCGAGCTTTTCTCAGAGCCCTCCTCATGCTCCACTCCATCCAGCATTCCCATCAGCCTCAGTTCTATTTTCCGTTTCATGCCATTTAACAAATTAGCACAGCAAATTTAATGTCAGTTCAGAGCAGACACTTTGTCCTTTGTGAACATTTCTTCTCCTTACTTTTGTTATTATTATTAATAATTTACAGAGATCCCGTAATCATGCCTGAGTAAGGTACTGCTCATTCCCCATTGATTTTCCTTTGATTCCATTTGGTCAGGATTTAATCAGCTGTACTGTCAGTGTGCTGACTGCTCTGTCAGGTCAAGAGTGTTTCTTTGTGATGTATCAGAGTAAGCTGAGATGGGATTAGTGAGTTTGTGACCAGGAACGACCTTTTTCATTTAATTTCCCTGTACTCCCACAGACAAGAGCTGGAACTGACAATGATACATTGTCTCTCTTTCTGTGTCTTTGTCTCGCTCTTTCACAGATGAGCTGAGCCACAATTTTCATTTTACACTTTAAAAAACGGCTATAGACATTATTTTTTCAAATACAACTATGTGTCTTAATTATTGCTAATATAAAGAGTTCTCACCATCATTGGTAATGACCCCAATCCTCAATCAAACTGTGAACCTTTGCCAATCAGTGCAAGTAGTTTTGGAGCCTCGACATTATCCCTGGGAGGTTCATGTCAGAAATTACTCAAAGTACTGAAGAATTTTACTCCAATCCTTCATACCAGAAAACTCTTTAGCGTGATTTATTGCTGTGGTGGAAGAATTATTCAGCCTTTTATTTTTCTAATATATCTCTAATTTTTCTTCCTGACCTGTAAGTTTAAAACATAAATGAACTTTAATTTACATTTTTCATACTGTTGATTATTACTTAGCTCCTCTCATTGATGCAGAATTTTAGAATTGTGGCAATCTGCAGTACACTTAACTGAACATATTTTACATACTGTTGGGTTCCTAAATTTGTCATGTAGTCCTGCAGAGCATGTTACATGCTAAGTAAGATTAGATTTCCTTTTAAAAAATGTTAATTTTAAAGTAACAAACTGCCAAATAAATTAGCAAAGAGTCAAAAAGTCGAGCAACAAGTCACGCCCCACTCTTCAACCCATCTTCTTTCTGTTTTCTTTGCATTATGAAGCCTATATTCTTCCATGAGATTTCACACCCAGTGACATCTGAAGCTTCAAAGCTGTAGATCAATGGTGCCATTATTCTACATCCATTAAACTCTGCAATCCACGCTTATTTCATAATGAAAATACATTTCCAATTTAAATACTCCAGTAAATACAACCAACCTGCATAGTGCTTGAATAAACTTACTGGGAGACATGTTTAACAAATGCACCACGTGCTAAACAAACAGTCTAAAACAAACAGAGACTATAACATAACTCAGACCAAGTCTACGATATGCATCTGTGGCCTTATTGTTCTTGAGTTTACAATTTGGGATCGACGTATACTGGAAAATTCTACAGAGTAAGGTAAAGCTACCCCTAACCCTCAGCTCAGCTAATCACTGTCATGATGGTGGATGTAAAGAAGTTGAATAACTTAATAACTATTCACACATAAATCTTTGCGAGGGTGCATGGTTAACCATATATAGAGAAAAAGAATGGGTGTAGGAATAGTTTCTATAACGCAGCATTTGAGACAAAGGCCACAGAAAGCTGCACGTGTTGCTCAGAGTTAAGAGAGATCAAAGCAAATCTGTTTACGGTGGACAGACAAATACTACAGAGAAATGAAACCTATCCTTAGAAACAGGGCTACCCTTTTAAGAAATAAATGTCACTGCAGAGTTTCTGAATGTCACTTTTGAGCGTTGCACACTCTCCAACTATATTACGTTCAGCTTCATTGTACTGCAGGGCAGAACTGTAAGTGACAAATGTGAATACCCAGGACAAAGTAAATCAAAAACATCCACAAGGACGGGTGAAACCAGCAGAGGCAAGATCACACAGCATGTCTGAATGTAATGAAATCCTCCTCCACCTACAGTACTCTGAGCAGGTGCATTATAAGGTGCCTTATAATAACATCCCAAAGACAAACGAGTAAATGCATTTTGTCTGTGAAAACACAGCTCTGGACACAAAGGCAGAAACCTGAGGAGAAGAAGCTGAACGACAATGGGACCGGACACAGATGGGTTTAAATCATTGCTAACAGCACTGCATGTTGGTTATTTCACTCCTGTAACGCTTCACAGTGTCCTTTACGTCGTATAATTTCTTGAATTGTATACATAAACAAAGCAGACGGACGATGCAGAAACAAGCCAGTATAAAACCTTTAAAACACACACGCAGAAAGAGCAGAAGCGACCTTTACCCTGTCGCCGTACCTGGGTTTTTCCTCTCCTGCACATGTGGCTGCAAATCCAAATTCAGCTGCATAGAGTGAGTCAAGCCCTCCTCATTCCCTCCTTCTAATCCTCCTCTTTCAAAGCTCCAACAATAAACTCCAGAGTTCTTTTCTCTCTCGACAGACTTTTGTCCCAGTTCTTCACCCTCTGTCACTGCTTCGTGCCCTCCTTTCCTTCACTCTGCCTGCTCTCCTCCCACTGCTCCTCCTCCTCTTCCTGCACAAACACGCTATAAATCGCCTCCACCTCCAAGGCAATGGCTCTGATTTCAGCCCCCACCTCTCCCTGCTGTCCTCCTCTGGCTTTTGCAAGAAAAGAGTTGAGCTCCTTCAGAGAGAGAGAAAGGTAGAAAGAGGAGAAATGACAGAGGGAAAGAAGCGGTGTCGCCTTACTTGCTGTCAAGAACACAAGAGAGAAGCTTTGTGGGAGAAGAAGCTTTAAAAAAAACCTGTGGAATTCAAACGACGTGAGGCTCAGTTTTTCACAGGGTGGGCTTTTTGCATAGCCTGAATACACCTGCCACACCTGCTGTTGGACCATAATCAGACTAAAAACCCAGCTAGAACAGAATAAGACTGCATCTCTTATCCAGTCCAGGAAACACATGACATTTCATACATGTACTAGATAACTGTACCAGAAGCTGAACTAACAGTTGTAAGATAAGTTAATTGTTTTTGGAGGTTTTTTTGTTTTTTGGTAGACCTTTTTTTTTTTAGCCAACTGCCACGACCTGGGATTAGAATGTGCAAAAGCCAAAAGTCACATACCCTAACTCCAGTCCTCAAGAGCTACCACCCTGCAGCTTTTAGATGCATCCTTGTTGTGACACACAACAGCTTTGCCAAATGTGATGGCATCCAACCATTTCATTCAGCTGTGTTGCAGCAGGGATGCATCTAAAAGCTGCAGGACGGTAGCTCTCGAGGACTTGAGTTGGACAACCCTGCCATAGAGTATCTCATGGCTTTGGATTGGGTTAAGAGACTTAGATTTCTAGTCTATGTGTCCTTATAAAGCAAGAGAAATTATCATGTTAAATGACACGAGCAAGTGTCTATTAGCTATGTCCAGATGATTGGGCCGAATAAAGGGCAAACCAGTCTAATCCACTACAGGTCCAACTCACTATTTCTAGGATGTAAAGGATGTGCTGATAACAATCACACCGACCTCAAGTGATAACCGTAAAGGTACAGAATCAAAGTGTAAAGCTTTACAAATATCACTCAGTAACCTGACTGAAAGCCTGCAAGAAGTCTACATAAAGCAACTAACCTTCATTATGTCCTTATAGCTGAAGGTCATGCGTGCAGATTACAATGTATCTAAAGGTTTATTTACCTGCCAATGAAGTGAAGTGCTTGACTTGTGTTGCAAGGATTATATCCTGGGCCACATCTGCACAGTGGCTCAAATGTCTTAACGCACATTATATCTGGCCCATCTTAGGCAGAACTCTGGCTAACTCAGCTTTGAGTCGAGGCTGTAAGTCGACATGGTCACGCAAAACTTTGGTGTGGGTAACACTTGGATCAGTCAGTACTATCACTTTTGCCCTGCAGTATTACTGCGGTAAATGACAGTGAAGGTTACACCAACACTGCGCTGTTGCTCACTGAGGAAAATGATTTAGTATTTTATTCACACACAACTCTGTGATACCGCTCGACACTGAAGATTAGGTTCAGACCTTCAACTAGTTTAATGTATAACCAAGCAGGAAACTTGGCTTTTCTTTTCATTTACTCCGGCCGTGACTTGCATAATCCAGGCACACATTCCCTTAAAGAACTAGACCTGCAATCAACAGACAGCGATTTACTTTTTGTTTTATAGTTTGCCAAATGTTATTCGAGTAAATTCATCCTGGGTCATCTTTTGTTTTTCTGTGCCTGCAGGCATGAAGGTAAGCGCTATGATAACAAAAGCACCATGAAGGAGGGAGTGCTCTATAATTACAGTGTATACAGACCTACAGTGTTGAGGAGGAGCATGCCAAGAACCAGTCTGAGCACGCTGCATACCTGAGCTAACCAAGCTCTGCTGATAGGTTTGCTTGACCTACAGAGCTGTGCACGGACTGGCACCAGCCTACATATTTGATCTGCTACAGCCCTATGTCCCTAGCATGTCTCTGAGGTCATCTGATCAGGGCTTACTTGCTATAAAAAATACTAAAAGGAGGACTAAGGGTGATAGAGCTTTTGTCACTGTGGCCCCAAGACTGTGGAACTCTCTCCCCCACGCATTAAGAACTGTGGACTCAGTAGCTGTTTTTAAAAAACAACTCTTACCTTTTTAAAACTGCTTTTGGTTAATGTTATGCCTGTTTTATTTTCTCTTTTTAAATCTTTTTATGACTTGTAATCTTATGTGCAGCACTTTGTGATTCTGTCTTGAAAGGTGCTATATAAATAAAGATTTATTTATTTATTATTATTTATGCTTCATTAAGGATGCAGATCAACAGAGTGGATCGGCGGGGAGGCTGGGAACCAACTACGGCTCTTATTTCTTCTCCGGAAACAGCTCACACACGGGGAAACTCAACTTTGTACATGAGTGTCTGGAACATCTGGAACAACTGCCTGCTATGTAAACTGTGAACACAGCTCTGAGCAATCTACCTGCTTCCTTTAGCATTTCAGGAGCTTACGAGGGGACATTTTTTTCACTGCTACACACACAGATATCATCTTTAATTATCAGTTAATCTAATTTAAAAATAAATCTTAGTCTACTAATACGGTGGACGAACAGCTACGCGAGGAGCAGGCGGGTTTTAGAAGTGGAAGGTCCTGCATTGGACAAATATTCACGCTGAGATCAATTATTGAGCAGAGCCTCGAATTCCAGCAAAGGCTATGCGTGAACTTCGTTGACTTTAACCCTCTGGGGTCCAGGGTATAATTGGCCGTTTTTGACTACTTTTGATTTTACCTCTATATTTCACCTTTAAAATATGTTTTTCTTGCCTTGTTTGGTATCATTATTTTCAGCACAACCTCAAATATCTGAAATTTGAGTTATTTTTTCATTTTGGTATACTATATTAGCACAGTTGATCTAAATTCAGACAAAAAATTCAAAATCCGAGTAGAAAAAAGTTATATTTTTTACTGTAAAACCCACAAACATGTTTAACGAATCATTTTCATAACTTGAAATGCAAATAGAAATTGTACATTTCTAAAAATTATGCACAAGTTTTGCAAACAACAAAGTTATATGGTACTATTTACCTAAAAATGCAGCCAAGGCCTCAGGCGATTTTTACATAACCATTTAAATCTATTTACAGAACAATCAGGTGTGCTGCATCAAATAAGAAGGCACACAAATTATTTGTGCCAGTCCAAAAAATGTAGTTTGTGTTCAGTATAAGACAGAGTAGAACACCAAAGGCCTAAACCCTGCAGGTCTAACAGCAGGGGGTGCATCAGTCCAGTTTTCCATGTGGGAACAGCGTTTACACTGGAATCTGCCTTTGACGGCTTTTTTAGAGCAAATATGAAATTCAGCAGTATAACTGACACACAATGCAAGACAATAACTACACAACAGACTAACTATAGCCTCCAAACACGCTAAACGTCACTAATGTCTCACATATGAAAACTCTCTCTCTCTCTGTCTTTCGCTCGCCCGCTTTCCGTTGCGGGTGTCACTCCTAAAAACTTCCCCTTCTCCCTAAACAACAAAATGTCACATGTTGCCATATAATTTTTTTGATTGGCTGACATGGTAAACTCTAACACCAATAGGGAAGGGGTGTTTTTTCTTTTTCTTTTTTCACTCGTAAGTGGAGAGTGTTTGCTAACGCTCTCTGTAGAAAACGCCGTTTCTACCGTTCTTCCCGCTGTGAACACCACTGTTTTGTTCAGAAAAAAACATTGCGTGTATTTTTTATCATAAGTCTGGTTTTACGTGGCCCATCGACACAATTCAAAAACTGGTATATAGTTTGAAGTCGGCACTTTTGAGCCAAGTTGAAATGGAGACTCTGACGCGCTGCATCTTGTAGCTGTGTCGTCTTAAATTGGTCATGTGATTTTGACGCGCCAGCGTGTCCGGCGACCCCAGAGGGTTAAAAAGGCTTTTGATAGCCTTAATTGAGACACGCTCTGGAAAATCATCAAGTCTTACAGAGTACCCGACCGCTTCGTTACCGCGTTCCAAGCATTGTACTGCAACTCTAGTTGTTGCGTCCGAACAGACAACAGCATCACGGAATATTTTAACATCGATACTGGTGTGCGACAAGGCTGCGTCCTATCGCCATTCCTCTTCAACATCGCCATTGACCATGTCATGCGCCGAGCAATTGGACCAAACACGATGGGCATCGCCGGACGTGATCCCCTGCAGCAGTTCACAGATTTTAGCAGTGACAGGGACGTGGAGCATGACGTTAAGTGCAGAATTGGGAAAGCATGGGCAGCCTTTCAACGACTATGACCTATATGAATGACCACCGCACTGCCTTTATCAACCAAGGTGCGGCTCCTGAAGACCATTGTTATACCGACGGCACTGTATGCAGCGGAGACTTGGAAATCAACTGCAAAGATCAACCGCCATCTAGACATCTTCCAACAACGTCTTCGACAGCTGCTTAAGATCACATATCGGGATCGCGTTACCAATGAAGAAGTATATCGCCGTGCAGGAGTAGAGCCGCTCCATGTCCAAGTCACCAAGCATCGGTTCAGATTTGCCGGTCACATCCTTCGGCTACCGGACCCGAGACCTGCCCGTGTCGCGGTTCTGTGGAACCCAAAGAATGGAAAGAGACGGCGAGGAAGACCCAAAATAACATGGAGGAGGACTTTCCTTGAAGATTTACGTTCTGTCGAACTATCATGGGATGAAGCAACAACTGCAGCGATAGACCGAGTTCGATGGCGTTCCATTCTCGCCCGATGCGCCAATCAGCGCGGGAGGATCTAAGTCTAAGTAAGTATGTCTACTAATATGTAGCTGTGATGCATTAAAGCTTGACACACAGTAGCTTCCTCCTCTGTGCAGTGGAACTCCGATGTTGTTCAAAAACTAATAAAAAAGAACAAAATGAGTAATACTGTTCGATTGGGAATGTAGCTTCAAGGAGAATTATTGTGTTTTATTCTTCTTCTATCCACATGTTTTTGGACACTAACACAAATATAGTGATTTTGCCTCTGTGGACCACCACAGTGAATGTTAAGCATCCATCCATCCATCCATTCGCTTCCGCTTATCCTTTTCAGGGTCGCGGGGGGCGCTGGAGCCTATCCCAGCTGTCATAGGGCGAAAGGCGGGGTACACCCTGGACAGGTCGCCAGTCTGTCGCAGGGCTAACACATAGGGACAGACAACCATTCACACTCGCATTCACTCGCACATTCACACCTAGTGACAATTTAGATTAATCAATTAACCTATCCCCACAAGCTGCATGTCTTTGGATGGTGGGAGGAAGCCGGAGTACCCGGAGAGAACCCACGCAAACACGGGGAGAACATGCAAACTCCACACAGAAAGACCCCGGCCTGATGGTGGAATTGAACTCAGGACCTTCTTGCTGTGCGGCAACAGTGCTAACCACGCAACCATTCACACTCACATTCACTCGCACATTCACACCTAGTGACAATTTGGATTATCCAATTAACCTATCCCCACAAGCTGCATGTCTTTGGACGGTGGGAGGAAGCCGGAGTACCCGGAGAGAACCCACGCAAACACGGGGAGAACATGCAAACTCCACACAGAAAGACCCCGGCCTGATGGTGGAATTGAACTCAGGACCTTCTTGCTGTTGGAATTAAAGCCATTTCTATGGCTGCACACTCCAACTCTAAATACACTTCCTATATATTTGGTACTTTTGTTTTACTTTTGATAGTGCACGGTATACATTTTTATTTCAGTTCACATGTTCATTCTTTAGCATAGTTACATTAGAGTAACTTTTCTAGCTTCTATATGAAAAACAAATTTAAAAACTGTTACCTCTCAAAACAAACCCATTTAAAAACATTCCAATCAAAGTAACAGACATATATTGTCCACCAGTGTTGGTCAAGTTACTTGAAAAAAGTAATCAGTAACTAATTACTGATTACTTCCCCAAAAAAGTAATCCCATTACTTTACTGATTACTTATTTTCAAAAGTAATTAATTACTTAGTTACTTTTTAAAAACACGATTTACAACCTGAAGAGGTGATAAAGCGATAGATCTTTCAGCCCAATTCTACTTTTTCTACATAATCCATCATACAAAATGTAATCAAATGGAAAAGTCTCTTTTTAAAACTTGTTTTATTAGTTTTAATCTTTTAACTTTATGCATCAAGCAAAAATTTAATTATATGCAACATTCTCTGACTGGAAGAAATTAGTTTAACATTTAAACCTATTTTCTGCACATTCCAGCACATAAAATAAAATATTTTTTGTGTTTACACTCAGTCTTTCAAATAGATGCAAGTAAAACACAGCAGAAAATAAATAAAGTCAAAGACTCAGCGGTCCTGTTGCTCTATTTTCACCTGTAAAGCAGGACTGGGTAGGCGGAGGTTTACCCTGGTGCAGGTGTGCCACGGTCAGTTGAAGAATCCGCGAGTTTCTCTGTGAGTTTCCCATTACGTCGTAGCACTCGGTGCTTGCTTGGAAGTTTAGGGGTTTTTTCGCTGTAAAAAGAAGTTTTCTTCCCACGCACGATGGACACTAATGTTTTTGTCACTTTTTATGGAATCAAACTCAAAGTAAGGTCAGTACTTCCACGCTTTAAACGCTGCACGCTCATACTCTCTCCCACTCGATATGTGATCCATTGTTGATCTGCACACAGCTGTTGTCACGAACGGCGCACTCGCTTACGTCACTGTCGTGAGACATTCTCGCAAAAAATCACGGTTTTAGTAACGCAGTAACGCAGCGTTCCTACGGGAAAGTAACGGTAATCTAATTACCGTTTTTGCAATAGTAATCCCTTACTTTACTCGTTACTTGAAAAAAGTAATCAGATTACAGTAACGCGTTACTGCCCATCTCTGTTGTCCACTACTAAACATGATTATGCCTATTACAGTTCTGGGCAAAGTCTCGAGCCATCCCTTCTCTATATTTTATTTCCAGGAAGCCAGATTTCCATGTAATCTTTTGAAGTGGTCTTAAACAACTGTTCAACAGATTTTGGTCTTTCAAAGATGAGATCTTTGTTACTAGCAGCCAGCCTGGCAACAAACACATCATTTGTTCCAATCTCTTTTGTTTAATCTGCAAAAAAAATGTCCAACACAACACAGCTCGACAAAATAAAATATTAAATAAAAATAAATAAAAGTATTTTTGCACCAACAAGGTGATTAGCAGAGAGCTATTAACACACCACATCTCAGTATGGTGTACAGTGTGCCCTTGAGCATTTTAGGAACCAGGCAAGTGAAGGACAAAGGAAGAAGAAAGAAGAGACAGGCCTCAAAAAAAAAGCTAGAGCCGATGAACAGTAACGACCTTAAGAAGAATAAGCTACTCTCGGTTGCTCCCTTGTCACAAAGGATTGCCACAGCCGGTAGCTGTACATATTTGATTTGGCAGACAGCGGAGAAAAAAATCCATCCAAGTTCTCATGCAGGAACTGACAAATGCGTATCGCCCTGCAGTTGATCCACATACCGTTCACTGGTGGCTTGTGAGAAACGGTCTTGGTTGTCAAGAAGCCATTCTTAACCTCCTAGGACCTGCCGTCCACATATATGGACATCACATTTTGGGTTGTGCAGACCAAAATATTTAAACTCCTCCACTTGGGGCAGGGTCTCGCCCGATCTGGAGTGGGCAATCCACCCTTTTCCGGCTTAGGACTATGGCCTCAGATTTGGAGGTGCTGATTTCTCATTCCCACTGCTTCACACTCGGCTGCGAACCGTTCCAAGGCAAGGTGGAGGCCATCACCTGATGAAGCCAATAGGACCACATCATCTGCAAAAACCAGAGATGAGATCCTGAGACCACCGAATTGAAAGCCCTCCGCCACTTGGCTATGCCTAGAAATCCTGTCCATAAAAATTATGAACAGAATTGGTGACAAAGGGCAGCCCTGGCTGACCCACCAGGAACGAGTCCGACTTATTGCCGGCTATGCAGACCAAGCTCTTGCAACGGTCGTATAAGGACTGAATGGCCAGTAGCAATGGGCTAGACACCCCATACTCCCGAAGCACCCCCCACAGGACCCCCCAAGGGACACAGTTGAATCCCGTCTCCAAGTCCACAAAACACATGTAGACTGGTTGGGCAAACTCTCATGCGCCCTCGAGTATCCTCGAGAGGATAAAGAACTGGTCCAGTGTTCCACGACCAGGACGAAAACCGCATTGTTCCTCCTGTATCCAAGGTTCGACTAGCGGACGAACGCTCCTCTCCAGCACATAGACTTTCCCACGGGGCTGAGGAGTGTGTTTCCCCTGTAGTTAGAACACACCCTCTGGTCCCCTTTCTTATAGATGGGGACCACCACCCTAGTCCGCCAGTCCAGGGGTACTGTCCCTGATCTCCACGCAACATTGCAGAGACGTGTCAACCAAGACAGACCTACAACATCCAGAGCCTTCAGGAACTCGGGGCGGACCTCGTCCACCCCAGGAGCTCTGCCACCAAGGAGTTTTTTAACTGCCTCAGTGACCTCGCCCCCAGAGATTGGCGGGTCATCCCCTTCGTCCCCAGACTCTGCTTCTGCCACGGAAGATGTGCCAGTGGGATTGAGGAGGTCCTCGAAGTATTCCTTCCAGCGCCTGACAATTCTCCCAGTCGAAGTCAGCAGCACTCCTCCCGCACTATACAAAGTGCAGGTAGAACACCGCTTTCCCCTCCTGAGTCGTCTGACGGTTTGCCAGAATCTCTTCGAGGCAGTCTGAAAGTCTTTTTCCATGGCCTCCCCGAACTCCTCCCACACCCGAGTTGTTGCCTCCGCCACCGCCCGCGTCGCACTCCGCTTGGCCTGTCGGTACCTATCAGCTGCCTCCGGAGTCCCACAGGCTAACCAAGCCCGGTAGGACTCCTTCAGCGTGATGGCTCCCCTCACCTCAGGTGTCCACCAGTTGGTTCGGGGGTTACCACCACGACAGGCACCCAAGTGGAGGAGTTTAAGTATCTCGGGGTCTTGTTCACAAGTGATGGGAGAAGGGAGCCGGAGATCGACAGACGGATTGGTGCAGCGGCTGCAGTGATACGGATGCTGTAGCAGTCTGTTGTGGTGAAGAGAGAGCTGAGTGTAAAAGCGAAGCTCTCAATTTACTGGTCGGTCTACGCCCCTACCCTCACCTATGGTCACAAGCTGTGGGTAGTGACCGAAAGAACGAGATCGCAAATACAAGCGGCGGAAATGTGCTTCCTCCGAAGGGTGGCTGGCCTCTCCCTTAGAGATAGGATGAGAAGTTCAGCCATCCGGGAGGGGCTCAGAGTAGAGCCACTGCTCCTCCACATCGAAAGGAGCCAGCTGAGGTGGTTCGGGCATCTGACAAGGCATGTCCCACCGGGAGGAGACCCCAGGGCAGATCCAGGACACGCTGGAGAGATTATATCTCTCGGCTGGCCTGGGAACGCCTTGGTGTTCCCCCGGATAAGAGTGAGAGTCTAAAACATGGTGGAGGTTCTGCCGTGGGTCGTGGTTGCACTTCAGCCAGTGGTGTTTGGAACTTATCGAAACTGTTGGAATTATGGATGCAGAGAATAAACATCAGGATAACATCTAACTGAAAACAGCTTCATTTGTCTCAGTGATTGCAAACACACCTGGGTAGAAAAACATACAATGAAAACTATTAATCACGGATTGGCGTCCCTATAGAGCCGGGACCTCAGCAGTCGGGATCATTTCGACTGAGGACGAGATTAAAGCCGGCCAACATTTAAAGAAGGGGTTTGGACTTGGACTATTCCTGAAGACGACTTAAAGAAAGGATAAGAAAGATTGGCTGAGACATACGAAACACTGACTGTCAGGCTCATTATGCTGCATTTCCATTCAATAAGTTACTGTACTTCTTTTCCATTTTTCTACCAAAATATAAAGAAATGAGGGGTGACTCAAAACTTTTGCACAGTACTCTCCAGCCAACAGTAGCACAGCTATCAGTCTTAGCCTTAAACCACTGCAGTCTGTGTCTTTCTTTTTTATATTAGAGAAAGAAAAAGAGAGAAAATGAAGCAGTGCAATGTGAAACATTATTGCTCCTCTGAGATAAAATCAGGTTTTTACAAAGCGAGGTCTGCAGGTCAGCAACATCTTTTTTCAGTTTACTCCAAAAAAAACCCCACTTTTTGTTAATGCCTCCTGCCCTCTGGCTGTGGATCGTGTATGGTGGGTAACTGTCCTTCGGATGATTTGACAACTTAACAACAACACTTCTCTCCTTGTTATGGGGCCACAGGTCAGGTTTACTGGCCCAGGGAGGGGGGTCTTATTGAAGGCTGCTAGCAGATAAACAACAGGAGGGACAGAAAGGTGAGGAGAAATAGGTCTGCGCTTCCTCAGAGAAGCAGAGAAAGAATCTGGTGGATTGTGGGTGTCTGTGGAGTGGCTGAGGAGTTGCGTCTCCTACTTGCACCTCCCCCCTCCTCCTTCTCACTTCCAGAAGAGGATGAACTCTGCAGAATTTTTATGTACTTTTTAATAAATAGCTGGTATAGCTCCAGAAAGCACAGAAACTGTAAATGTTTACCGTCACCATCAAAATTTTCCATGCACTCATCGTGGGTCGTGAGTGTGGGTGGAGAACGCGGCACAAAAGTGTGCTGTAAACTGGAAATGTTGCCACCTTTGAAGTGGTTGCTTCAAATTCAGGGTCTACTGGAGGTCTGCTGTGGTCTTCAGAGCAAGCATCCGTCTGCTGCGTCCACACGGCAAAAAAAAAAAATGCAAAAAGACTGAGTCACTCTATCAGTCTGCTATCAGTGGGAATGATTTATTCACTGGTATCACTGGGGTCAGAAAAGTTTCCAATACTCGGCACTGGATTCGCTCACAATTCAGTTAAATTCTGTACTCTGTTTGGAGGGAAACCAATGTTAAAAATAAAGAGTAACAATAAGAGAAATAGTTAAAGGACAACAGCTGCTCGGCTACTTGAAATTCAGAAGCAGATGATCCGTGTTTGATAGCACAGCAGAGAATCTCTCTCCATCTCTTTCAGTGTAAACATGCTGTGCCCTCTGGCTCTGCACTGCCCACCCACATGGACTGCATAAATAATATGACAATTGACTCGTAGAGTACAGAATCATGCACACATTCACACACAAGAGTGCTCGTGTTTGTTTCGCCGTGCTCCAACCGCCTCCACACTGCGTAGTCATATCCACAAAGTCCGCTTCTGGACAGTACAGCAGGTCAGAGGTTTTATTAAGACTCTTTTAGAGCCCCTCCGCTGTTGTACACTCGCCTGCTATTTCTGAGCAACTTTCCGATGTCCTCTGGAGCAGGCCTACCTATACATCTATCAAAATGTAATTACTTTCATACTACTTCCAAATACTTCTACACCCTCTGGAAAGATAACAAACTTCTATCCCAAGTGCTGTAGCTATAGACTAAATATAAACAAAGGATGGAAGGTGGAAGTGAGCTAAAACTACGTTCTTTCTAATGGCCAGCAGGGGGAGACTTCTACAGCTGAAAAGAGAAAGGCAGATTGTGCAGAGATCTCTAAGAAAATGATTTATGACCACAGCAAACATTTTCCTAACGAGTCTCAGTCACTAGATTCTTTATATTTCTTTTTAATTTATTGCCCCATTTAGAATAAAATGGCCGATAACACAAAGTATGCACACAGAACGGCTAGTCTGCGATTAATTAGTCAGATCTCAGATCCTGTCCGTTCACAGTTCTTCGGGCTTCAACATTATAGTCTGCAAAGTTTTCCACTAACATTCAAACTCAGTTGGCACAGTAGAGACTATTCAGGGGTTTTCACAGGGGACCAAAAACAGATACAGCTGGCACTGTTAATGTAGCTCCATCGCTTAGATGGACCACACTTCCTCCTTTAAAGATATTTTATTGTTGACAGAAAAGCTTCCACACATCATACCATCTAGCTCTGAATCGAAAATCGAGGATTTTCCACTTTTAATCTTTTCGTTGCATGTGGAAAAGGTTGTTTTTTTCTTTTAAGTGGCACTTCTAAAGAACCCGCTCACTTTAATATAAGCTCCAAAGTGGAGAAACACCACAGGGTTTTCATGCACCGTAGACAGTTTGATGTATTCCACGTTCCATGTCACATACTGAATATATCTGGAACAGTGCGGGGAGAAGTTTCATGTGCGGACCGAATAAACCTCAACGCTGATGGTGCAGTGCCAATGCAATGAGTAAGCAAAAACAATAACATGAGACCAGAGTTGAATTCCAGTATTTAAACAACCCGATGATCAGATTCATTGTTGATCTCTTGGTGCATCTCCTTTGGGCTGCGTTTGGCTCCGTAATGTCGTCTGTGGCTCTGTGCAGGTGTTTTAGCCCTATGTGGTCCTGTTCCATTTAGTTGCACCTCTTTGTAACCACTGTGTGTTCCCTTCTGGTCATTTATTGTCCCTTTGCAACTGCTTCATCTCTCTTTTTGGCCGTTTTGTCTTTGTGGTCAATTTACATACCGATGGTTTCGCTTTATGGCATTCTGTGATCAGTTAGAGTCTTTCACCAGCAAGAGAGAAAACACGACCTCCTCATGGTCAGTGTGGGATTCCCATTGGTTGTTTATTGTCTATTTGCAGCAGCTTTATTTTGCATTTTGGCTGCTTTTTCCTGCCTTTGTGGTCTGCTAAACTGAGCTTTGACTTCAAATAAAATAGTCCCAGAGCTCCCAGATGCTTTGGATCCCAAAGGAATTCATTTTAAATGTAGCAGCACTGTTGTGTTTGTGTGAGCTGACAATGATTTGCCAGTTTAGCTTCATTTAAAGTTCAATCTTGCCAATGAGTTAAATCAATGAGAATGGTGTTACACTTAAACGGTTTATTTTCACAAATCACAACTTTCCAGGGTGCAGAACACAAACATACATGCTGCCAGTGTTAACCCTCTGTGCAGTCCTGTCCTTCACCTTAACAGGGCCTGAGCTCATTACTCAGTGATGATATGAGAGGACAGCAGCATTACAGCCTTTGAATGAGCCACGTGATGTCTAAGGTACACAGATGATGGACACACCATCGTTCAAAACTAATGTACTGCACGAACACAAGTCAGAATTTCACCAAACTCATGGTCAGCCAAACTGCCCTCATCCAACCTTGGAAGCTCAGCAGGTCAGGTGTGGTTAGTTCTTGGTTGGGAGACTGCCTGGGAATACCAGATTCTGGAAGCTTGTCCCGTCTCTTCTCTTAACCGTCGCCCCTAACTGGTCACTGCAGCTCCCCCGCGCTGAGCCTCGTTCTGCCAGAGGAATTGAAGGAATCTGAATTGAATCCGGAGTTGCATTCTAGGCGTCCCTCTGAAATCAGGATGGATTAAGGTCCTAACGGTTAAATTTCAAGACTCACACTTTGCAACTCACCTTCAACATCAGAGAGCTTTTGAATCTTCATGAACTTCAGGAGTGCATCGGATCTAGACCTTCAGAGGCTGTGCTCTAATTCAGCCTGAAGGGCAAAGGTTAGTTGGGTTATACGGTCAGTGTTCGTTACACACTCAGTATCTTAGAAAGTCAGACTTTGCACTGTCAAAACTCATTTTATTATGCATTTTCTTTCATGATTGACAACAGCTTCTAACGGCCAATCCAGATAATTCTCTCACTCATGACAATTTCAACAAGATGTACACGGCACTGACTAATAGGAGCACAGAGCGCCCTTCCAAGGTGCAACAAAAACATGCAAACAGTCAGACAGCCTCTGCTGTCCTCTCGGTGTGAGCAAGTCCTTTTTGTTTTGGTTTTTCCCCTTTGATGGGATTCAGCATGATGGATTTAGTATGTCACACCGTGGCTGCCTAAGCCCATCATACCTATTTCAAGACGGCTCAAAATCCATGCCTGGTTAATTTACACAGGAAGATTAGCCACCACAGAAAGAGCCAAGGGTAACTGGAAGGCTGGTAGTTCAGTCTGTGTGCCAAAAAAAACCTCGGGCATTCACTGGAGTGTGAATTATAAACAGAAAGCACTTCAGCATATGTATGGGTCAATGTTGTAGAAGGTGATTTGAGTACTCAAGTAAAGGGTTATCTACCAGCTCTGCTTGGTACAGATGGTTGTTCTGTTTGTGGCATTCCCAACACGTGATGCTAACAGGGAAGTTACAGAGTGCCCTCTGGTGGGAAAACTACACATCAACACTCATGACCTGGAGAAAAGCCCATTAAACTCTGATGTAGTTCAGGAAACAGTTACTATTAGCCAATAATCAATTGGTTGGGCTTTAGTATTATTATAAAAAACAATTAAAACAAACACCCACTGCACAGTTATTAGTTATAGAGGCCACAGGATTTTAGCATTGCTATTGAGCTAAACACACTAAACACTGTTGGAGCCAGCCTCCAGTGGGCAGTAGAGGAAATACCATTCTTTGTACTAGCTTTTCAGTTACATCATTCATAATTCTAATTCGAAATAATGTTGTATGGTATTTTGTCCAAAACGCTCATCCCACTGGGAAATTGCGTCGTTGAGGCACCAAATTGAATCCACTGTTTGCTAGAAGACTAATGAGAGCAAAGATAAAACATTAACCTACAGACCAGACCTTTCCTGGTGTGTTATTATTTACTGCACACCAGGCTTTTCTGAATGTGTGCTCATTGCACTGTGATGTCATGAGACCTCTGCTGGCTTCAGATAATATGGTGAGTCACATGATGCTGTTTGTGTCCAGGACACGTTAATGCTGCAGTGACAGAAGCTCCCTCCTGTTTTCAGCCTTCAATCATTGATCAGTTTGAGGTCTGCTCAGGACAAACTCAATCGACAAAATCAATGTTTCGTCAGAAGTCTGCGTCCTGTGGTTATTCTGTGATTAACTGTCCTTTAACTCTGAACATCCTGGTCAATATTATTCTTGAACATTTAGCAATTAATTTTTTGTAATTGTTCTCCAATCGTGGTCTTGCATTTCCAATGAACTGTACTCTTTTTTTTTTTTACTGGGATAATTATAAACTGGATTATAGAACGCTTTGTTTGTATAGAAGGCTGAATTCTTTTAAGTCTTGTATGAAGAATTTGTATCAATTATTAGTGTGATTATGCAAATAACTCTTTACACTGTAGGAATCGAATGTATCATTTTCCAAATAAAATTTTCACATCTTCAAATTGAAGGTTTATTTTCTTTGAATAAAAAGTGCAAAAAAACACAAATATTCTACTTTTATTTATAACATATTACAGAAAAAAAACTGAACCAGAGTTGTCAGGACCTGTGGGTCCTACACAGCATATGCTTTTCTTTTCAGAAACTGCTGTTTAAATGCAAACAGAGAAAGCTGCTTTCTTCTATATCTGATAAACTGCAGTTACTGATTACTGCTTCTGTTTGTGCCTCACTGATCTTTCCAAAGACGAAGTAGCAGTTCTGAAATGTTAATGTGATCTTCCTGTAAGCATTAACCTTGAATTAATGTGACTGCTCACTTGACTTATACTGGATGTGACTTACAGTGAACTTTGCACACATATTTTTATCTGGCTAACCTAAACTAGTTTGCTTATTTGACTTTACTAGCTGTGCAAGCTCCACAGTTTAAAATATTGCTTACTTATCGTACAATAGGCCTTTGTGCAGTCCCTCAATTCATCTCCTACCTGAAATAACCTATTTTAGCTCCTCTCTCTTTAAGGCCACCCTTAGGGTTACGGTTAGGTTAGAGCTTGGTCACAAACAGTTCAAGAAATTTGAAGATGCTTCCTTTTAAATCAAATCTTTTCACCCACATTTTGGCCCAACTTGGTCTTTTCTTTCATCTTCCACATCTTCAGTGAACCACTCTGTGGTAGCGTTAGGCTCCATCCTCGATGGGCGGGACCAGAGATCACAGAAATTTAATATTCAGCAATTTCATGCAACTACAGACAAAATAACTGCTGGTGACACCAGGCCCAGTTTCCAGGTGAGGTAATTAAGCAGCTATCAGAGAAATACATGATACCGACACATGGTTGACATCACTTGGGTTCCACTGTAAGGTTGGGCGATATGTAAAAATCGTCAGTCCAATAACTGACGACAGGCGATATATTCACACAGGAGCAGACTTTTTGATTGGCGGAGCAATGTAATCATGTACATGCGCGTTTACAACACAGAAGAAGTCCAAACATGGACGAACTAATTGCCAAATTGCACCCTGGAGGAGAGGGCGCAGATAGAAGTCGACTGTTAGCTCAGCGAGGAGGTCGTAGACGGAGACAATCCATAGGTTTGATGGAAAATGCATGAAAAACATTTCCCATTGATGTCACACATGGCATGGAAACATCTGTGTATACCGGCCACGAGCACGCCTTCAGAACGGCTAATATCGTTAACTACCTGTGCATGCTGCTAAAACCTGATGAACTTAAATTTATACGTTTTGTTTGGAGGAAATATTTGACCTTTTCTTGTTTGTTTCAGTATTAATGTATCTACTTTTTGGATTATTCATTTATTTATTCATTGCATTGTGATGTGCAATAAAGATGCGCCAAATCGCACAAAAGACTTTATGTCTGAGATTTTTTTTTTATGTTCGCTGGAAGAGACATTTCTGTTAGCTTCAACGAACATTATTAGCAAACTTGCTCATGGGCAAATAAATAAATCGCCTTTGTAAAAATGATCAACGATAGCCTCCGCCTCGTCAATAGTCGATATATTCGTCCAATCGGCCAACCTTATTCTACTGACGGAAAGCTTGCCAATGGACAGTGAGCGAGACAGTCTGCGCAGACATTTGTGGCTATGACTGCGCAGACGTTACTACCACAAACGCTCCCAGGCAGTGGATCTCCAGCTGTCCATGTCCAGCCTACAGAGTATAATCCAGGTCTGAGGTTTCTGCTCTGATATTGTGCAGATCCAAGATCTCAAGATCTCCCTCTTTGGCCCTGCTGAAGATAACCATCCACCGCTGTGACAGTATATATATCATAGCAGAAAATAAAGACTAGCACAATAGGTTCACTTTCACCATAGAAGACAAAGCTCTGAAAGCAGTCGCATGAGCTGTGAAGATTTAATCTAATCTTTTTCTATACCAGGCCCAATATAATAAAAACGCTCAAGGTTAACGCATTATTACTCTGTTTGAAAGCTGCATCATGTGTTACCTCATCAGTGAAGAGTAAAATCTTCCTTTGCACTTATTTTCACTCACATTAGCACAAATTATGTAACAGCAGTCCAATGCCGAAAAACCATGAAATGTAATTTCACCCCGCCCCCCTTCGGCCGCTGATCTACGGGAGTCCTGTCGCGTACCGATGAATCACAAAGTGCTGTGAGGCATTCGTTTCAGGAAACGTCAGGATGTGATTTTGAGATTGCAGCAATTCCTCAGTTCAAATGAGAAAAGAAGAGAGAGAAAGGGAGGGGAAGAGACTATTTAGAGAGGAGAAGTGGAGGTAAATGATTAAGTATAGTTGTGAGTTCATTTTCCCAGCAGAGCCCGGGCTCCATTTCTTTCCATCCACCAACAGAGATTTATCTCTCTGACAGCAAGGGGAGTGTGTGTGTGTGTGTGTGTGTGTGTGGACAGTGAAAGTAGGCGCTGTGAAGAAAACGAGTGGCTCACATCCATTAATAACAACTTTTCACTGTAAGAATCAAATGTTGTCGCTCTCAATCTTCGTTTGTCACTTTTACCCTCCTTCAATCTTCTCCCTTCATTTCTCCAGCAGTCACAACAAATGTAGTAGATGGCTTCATGGGAGGGCGTCATCATTTACTCTCAATGAAGAAGAGGACAGCAAGGCACAATGGAGAGGCGGGCAGGAGTGGCGTTCACAAAGGGACCAGTTTTCTTTTCAAACTGACTCGCGTGTCTTTTACTTTTCAAAGAATCAACGTGGAGCTGGTTAGGTAACCAAAGAGAAGTTCATCTGATCATTAATATTTGCCTTTTTCAGGATCACATATTTTGCCCTCAAACAGATGTTTACGTGCTTTAACTATAGTTTTCCTGTCACAAGCTTCCAAACAGGCAAAACTGTAAGAAGCATTGGGCTAAAACCTAAACCTCGATGGGTTTGCAATAACCTTGTGGATATTTGAGATTAATGAAGTTATTCACACAAGGTCACCGTAATGTTTGGTCACGCTACAGTCTCACAATTTCTTTTTTTGTCTTTCAGCAGCAAAATAACTTCAGTGCTAACTGTAATGTTAGCAAGCTGCATGGGTAAGGTGGAAGCAATGCAACTTCTTACACTCTAAAAAAAGGATTCATGGGGTTAGTAAGTAAAGCTTAAAATCAATAGCTTTTTCTGCATAAAAAATTAAGTTTGTTGCATGTACACATTGTAATCAGTTGATAACTTAATTTAATGAGTTGGTCGAAATGAAAATAAAGAAAACAGTCTTAGCTCAGTAAAGACAATAACACGTGAAGTCGCTGATGTCTGAGGTCACTTATAAGTCTCCTGCTACAATGAGGGCTGCGCCCGGGTCCTTGTTTTGAAGAGCTCAGCACATCATGTAATTCGGACAAAGCCATACCTGTGTCCGCTTGGGGTGGGATGTACACCGTGGCGATGACTGAGGTGAACTCACGGGGCAGATAGAAAGGGCGGCACTTAATGCTCAGGAACTCCAGATGTGGCGAGCAGCCGCTGGAGAGAGTAGAAATGCTCCTGGCATCACACCACTTTCTGTTTACCATGAAACACACTCCTCCACCTTTGGTTTTGTTCGACTCTGCCGTTCTGTCCGCGCGGAGCACAAAGAATGAATCCGACGGAGTTACGGCCTGGTCCGGCACGGTGGGGGTCAGCCATGTCTCCGTGAAGCACAGAATGTTGCAGTCCCTCATGTCACGTTGGAAGGTGACCCTTGCTCTTAGGTCATCGAGCTTGTTCTCCATGGATTGTAGTTGGCCAGTAGGATACTGGGCAGTGGTGTGCAATGTCTCAGTCTGTTCCGCGTTTCCCCTTCTTTGTTCTACGCCTCGGATACGGCCATCTTTGTTGTTTTCGCGCCGTGATATCTCGGGCAGATGGGTGGTTAAATGTCCAAGATAGATCAACTTGTCACAGTTTACAGTGATACTGCTGTTGTAGATATAAAACAAGGATTTGATGTAAACCAGGCAGAAAATAAGTAATAAACTAAAAGGTATAGTGGAGCAAGCGGTCAGGAAGAATGTGGCCGCACCATATTCTGTATCATTACAGTCATTTTAGAAGCAAGTCTCCCAATTGCTGCCACTAAGGATTCCTAAATGAATGAGGAGATAATGTGGTCAATGAAACAGAAACTGTATGGAATCACAGTTAAAATCCAAAGCAAAGGAAAAGAAAGAAAGAAAGCACATTTTTTTGTCATTGTAACGACACAATTGGCTGCTTTCTCACTGCATGTGGCATCACAAGCATGTCATACATTATGATCATTGTTACTGTGACAATGTGCACGACTGTCAGGTCAGTGTGTGCACCTGCTGTGGGCAGAAATGTGACACCAAAGCTGACCGATGAACGATTGATGTGCTCTGCTGCAACCACAGATGAGAGCTGAGACACACACACACACACACACACACACACACATGCACGCACGAGCTGTCCAAAGACTGGTGATATGGTGTGCTGAAGGTGGACAGACAGAGGTGAACAGGGGTGAAATAATGTGACCACAGGTCAGTCCCCCCGACCTCTGTCCATTAAAACTTGGCTTTGATTGGACAGATAACAGACATCAGAGCAGACATTAGAAGTGATGTGGTGTGCTGATGGGGTCATCTGGGCTATGGTGGGGTCTTTTGTGTTTGGGTTCCCAGGACAGATTCCATTGTTCTGCCGCAGGGGTATTGGACAGGGTGCAAAGGTCAACCAAGGCTTCAAATTAGGGACTGACCTCATGTGTGTGTATATATATGAGGTTATAGGTTGCTTTGATTTTATGAATAAACTTGGATTTTTTTATTGCCCAGTGTTAATCATTGCATTATAAGGTTTATAAATCATCTGTTTCTGGTAGAGGAACACTCCCATTGTTTGCATTTGGATCACAGACTGTGCTTGACATTACTTGGAATGTGGAACCCTGTGGGTTCTGTTTTTTTTTTTCAATAAAGCCAGAGTGTTGGTAGTCTAAATGCCTGGACAGATGCTATTCCTGCAGTGACACAGCTTCTACTACACTTGGATCTGTGCCATCCAGCAGAGTCTAGACATTACCTGCACTGATCTGTAATCACATGTTTTTTTATGTTCTTTAACTGGATGCTTTTATCGGTACCGTGTGTTATGGAGCATAAAGGTTGCAAATTTGCTAACACAAATTCAAATCATATCTCCTATTTTCCTTAAAGGTCTTTTGGTAGGGTCGGCGTTTTCTTCTGGTAACCATGTCACCAACACCTAATGCCACTCCATTGTCTAGTTTGTGTTGGCCATTTTTATGTACTGACAGGAGCTAGGGCTGGGCCATATCATACCGTAATACCGGTATAATGTTGGGCAATGATAAGAAAATGAAATATCGCGATAGAATATGGGTAAAACGCGCATGCGCAGTGCCTTTGTTTTCATACGCACATGGCGGAAAAAGCATGTCGGAGAATGAGAAGGGGGAAAGTGGATCGTTGAATGAAACGGATGAACCAGAATTGGTTTGTAAAAGCTGCAACTTCGTGGTGTGGAACTGGTTTGGCTTTCGTCCGTCAGATACACAACAAAGCACTATTTTTGGTAGCGCATGCTAGCGGGCCGTCGTTATTACCGTGTTTTTTGGAAAATACGGCACACTTAAAATCAATCCTTTGATTTTTCTGAAAATCGACAGGCCCCTTATAATCCCGTGTGCCTTATGTATGAATTCTGGTTGTGTTTACTGACCTCGAAACGATTTTATGTGACACGGCGCTCGAAAATCTGTCAAATGTTTAGTACGACTTTGCTAAGCTACGAACCCGCACCGCTTGATGGATTGTCGGAGCATTACGGCTATCGTAGGCAGGAGCCTCGCGGAGTGATACGTACTGTGCTTCAACATAATATTACCGTATTGTGTGTGTATAACCTCTTTTTAAGTTTTGTGGATATTATACATGGTTATGCTGAGGATATGTCGGCCAGTTTACGCACTGAAATGTTTTTGAGTAAACTGTCAGGGGAATTTCAGTGACTCTGTTAAATTTTTATATAACTTTAATGCATAATAATGTAAATGTTAATTTTAGAGCACTGTCCTGCTACATCTAAAAAAAGATCTGCTGGCTTAACGTAAAAAAATTAAGGTAACAATTTGCATGGATCTTTTTAAGTTACTTCAGCTTAGCCACTATAGCGTAAATGCCACAAGAGTTCTCTAGTTAGGCAAACTCTATTCCTTACGTACAAACAACATGATTTGCTTTGTCCTCTACAAGCTTAATTAAGTTGAACCAACTTAATTTTAATTGTTTAAAAATTACTCCATTTAGTTATTAAAACTTATTTTTTTACTTTTATTCTACTCAGAAATATCCATGCAAATTGTTACCTTAATTTTTTTGAGTACTAATAACTTACAATAACTTATAACTTACAATTATACAATAAATTACACATTGAAATTCCAGTTTTATGATCAAACTGTTTATTAGAACACCAGTCCACCATTCCAGACTCATTGACATTTCAATAGCAGACAAAATTGTTGCCTCCATAAAATAAATGACATAAAACACCCCTGTAAATCTGTCTCAAAAAGACTGAACATTTTGACAGTCATGCTCTGATTCAAGTTTGTTTGTGTTAAAAGTGATAGTTTAGGTTTTTTTAAGTATGAAGTACATTGTGAGTGTATTACACACAGTAGACAGCAGTCAGCACATTCCTGCCACCGACACGCATGATAGGCTCAGTTTGTTTGTGTGACTTTGGTAAATCTGAACTAACCCGAACTAACACCAAAGTCACCAAATAACACAATTACACTTACTGATCAAGGCAGCAGGAGACCAGCAACTCCTGTGTGCTGTCAGGTAAAATTGCTGTTTTTGTCCATGGACGCTGGTGGGCCAGAGCGATTGAAACAACAAGCAGTAGAACTTCTCTTTCCTCACAGAAAAGGCTGTCTGATAGCAAAATAAAGCAGTAAACATATTCTTGATATAATGTACATTTAAACTGACATCAGTTTTATTAGGATGGAGGCTCATCTTGCGTGCCGGTGGCCCCGTCTGCTTCTCCGTAGGTGGAGCTTACTGACTGCCATCTACTGTGTGTAATACACTCACTATACATATGTACCTCATACAGCCTCACTTCAAAAGACCCGAGCTATCCTTTTAAAGTGCATTATTTTGAACTAGGTGTACTTAATGCTCAACGCTCAACTTTACACCTACTGCCTACTGTACAGTATGTAACACAACACATTGCAAACAACAGTGGAACATTTCCCGTTTAATTTGAGGATAGCCTCACTCTTCACATTTTTTAGTACAACAGTTTACTTTTTAGTGACATTACCTTTGGACTGGCTTTCAGATCATCCAGCTCGAGGAATATCTTTTGAAACACTTCAAAAGTGTTTTTCAGTTCTTTTGGGTAGCTGAGGTTGAGTGCATATATCAGCCCCATTAGCAAGGCACAGGCTCTGGGTACATCCAGGTCTGCTAGGACTTCTGTTCCTTCAAGTATGATTCTTGCGCTGGCTGGATCAGACGTTGTGGCACCTCTGGTTACAATCTTCATCACTTCATTGGTAATATCCCCGCCACCATCCTGGTAGGTCAGAATCAATATAAATGTTTTAAGTAATCATACTTATACATGAGAGTAACACAAAATAAAACTATGTATATTATTTTTAGTGTTGAGTTTCTCCTAAAAGTTGCTTTATGTTTCCAAATCAAAGATATTTTTTCTTAAGTGATACAACTGCGCTTATGTATCTGCAGTTAACACCCAAAAGAGCAAAATTATATTTTATGTGCTAATGCACACTCAATGTAATGTCATTAAAACAACTAGTTTATGAATGTTACTTAAGATCTTTCCTGTGGCGTTTCTACAACATGGCGTTCGCTTCCTCGCCCGCGTTTTTTGACTGAACTTTGACACAGGCTGTTCTTCAGCTAGGGCTCAATTAACAAACTTCAATCTCACATAAAAATAACTCTAGGACTTAAACATCAAAATGCATCGATGTTAAACCGAATGTATACTCAGTAACCTACATTTGTTTAGTCATGAATGTAAAACGGCCCAGCCTTTTGCTGGTCAAACCTTCATCAACGCTGCAACGATTTCAAAGTAGAAAGAAGAAAAACGTGTATTACCCTGTCTTTGCAGAGTTAAAACTACTGCTACAGAAGCTCAGTGTCAATTAACACCATTTGGCTGCCACCGTAAAACAAAACTTAACAAAGACTAATGTTACGGTCGAATTACTTCACAAGTTAGCCAGAAGTGTAACGTTACTAGCTTATCACCACCACTCGCCGAGGAAGAGTTTAGTGTTGTGTAAAAAGGATTTCTTGCAGTGCGTGTTGATAGAGTTAAAGTTAGAGTTATTAGCTGCTGTGAATAAAACAAGGCAAAAAATTGTACTCGCCACAAAGCTTTAACGTTTGATAACTTCCGTACAAAATGGCGCTTCTCCGCTTTCTCTCTTTGCCTCCGTTTCTTTCGATCAGTGGTCTGAGAGCACAACATGTCCGGGCAAGTCAGCCTTGTACTCAGCTTTTAAAGGACGCTTACGAGATTTTTAAGTTGTATTAACTGAATACACTTTCATGTTAAGTTAACACAGAAATGTCTGTTCAAAATCGATATA